>NW_021940208.1:44738765-44992800 GCF_001715985.3 Manacus vitellinus | reverse complement strand
AGAGAGAGAGAGACAGAGAGAGAGAGAGAGAGAGAGAGAGAAACGTGCTACACATTGCATCGCCGAAATCCAGGAGCAGAAAGCAAATCCTGGCGTGGATCGCTGTTTGCTGGCAGAAGGAAGGAAAAGCACCCTCAAACCCCGAAAACTTCCTCCTCACCAGGAATCCATCTGCTCCTAGCCACAAAATTACAAATTGCCTGCTAGCGAGAAGTCAGAAAAATAGACTCCTCGGCGGTATTGCCAGGTTGGAGTGAGCACTTTAAATACTTTTTTCCATTAATTATTATTTGTTGCACACATAAATACCTGAGTTGACGAGCTAGAAGGAGGATTAGTCCATTGTCTAAAGCAGAGAGTAGGAAAGATGTTTCTGTGCATCGCACAATGAATGAGGAAATAAGAAAGACAGCCCTTGACCCGGATAATTCCTGACAGCCTAGGAGAGGAGAGTATGGGAACAAACACATAAATTTCCTTTCTGCAAATATGCATCTTCAAAGACTTGAATAGGGGAAGTGAAGAAAACTCCTGCAAGGTAAATTCAGTCTCTGCTCAGGGACAGAGAAAAATATTCTGTTAAGTATTTGATAGCAAAATCTAAACTTACAGTTTTAAAAGATTGATTGCAATGCTTTTTATGAGTACTGTAGAGAAGTACAACATCTTGTCCAAAACACAAGAGAGAGGTGTCAGATCCAGGATGAAGTGAAGAAGGCCAACAGAAGAGTTAAAAGACCATGAACTTGAAGACTCACTTATCACTGAGGAGCAACAGAGCAATATCATGACACTATCATAATTCAAGATGCATTCAAATTAGACTGAAATTATTAAGTGCCAATACTGCTGCAGTCTCACATTAACTGCAGTGTTAATTTTGGGTCTGGGTCAGTGTAGGCAGCGTGGTTCCACCTGACCCTGTGTGTTCCTCTGCCTGTTTTACCTCTCTCACATTGTTATTCCTTCTGCTTCCCTCCCTTTTTCCCCACCTGAGTGATGATGCTCTGACACTCCTTGTTTATACAGCAGATAAAAAGTTCATGTGTGCAGTCCTTGTTCTCCCTTTTCCTACCAAAGTTTCCATGTGTAGAGGGTTGGCTGGGTGAGGGGGCTAGTGTGGGAAAGGAAGGGGTGGGTGAGCAGTGAGTCTTATTGGAGTACTGCAATCTGGTCAGAAAGATTGGGTTATCACCTGTCCCTCTAACCTTCCCCTAAGGTGAGATGTTCCTAGGGCACCAGTGCCAGACCCCCCAGTGAGATCAGTTTGGGAGAGAGGTTACTGAAAGAAGGATGTTTCTTTCTTTTCTCCAAGTCCGCAAGCCATTTAAAGCTCCAAAGACTTGCTAGCTTGAAAGGTTTAATCATATACCACAGTTCTTCCTAGGACTAGTTTTGGGGGAGTGGTGGGCTGGTGCATTGGTATTGTAACAGTGTCAAGTGATATAACCAACCCTCTTCTCCCAGAGGATGGGGTGGAAGACGACCCTGCTTTAGCAACCCACAGATAGAGAACTCAATATCTTATCAGCCCACTACAAATAACAAGCTGTTAGTACATGTTGGTGCCCTGTATTAGAGAAAAGTTAGACAAGGTTTGTGTAATTACTGTGTGGAAAAGTTTTGACAGATCTATATGTAAGTCTCACTGTGTGTAAGATACATGTAAGATATACACAGTTCACCCAAAGATAGGATCTGAAGGGTGTTACAAATGTTACACATACCTCATTTCTTCTGATTGCTCTAACTTTCCTCTATGTTGTGGTCAAAGCAGAACATTAGCTTACCACATATCAAGCATGACAGACTTCCCCACAATCCAATCTTCTTCAACCCACAGGAAAATTAGTGTCGCGGGTCTGAAAAGCTTAGACAAAGTTATTAAAAAGCCTTGCTGGTGAGTCTAGAGTTACAGAAAGGACTTCCTTGCTTTCTAAACTCCTTCTCAGAGAAAGGTTTAGGTGTGGCTGAATACTATCTTAGCCTCGGACTGTGTTAACAGTTTAAATTTAAAGGAATTATAGAAGTATGATTAAACCACTTTGTTCCACAGGTTTTAATGACTGGCAAAATGAGAATATTTATATAAAATGAATAATTTATTTTATACAAATGATCAGACAAAATATCTTAATCAGAACTATTTACTACACAATATAAACACTAAAAATATACTACTAGAGTATAATATAGCATAAAATAATATAGTGCACTGTAATAAAACATTATTGAAGCAGTTATATTAAAGCTAGCAAAAAGTAATAATTATTGAGTAGATATCTGGTGTAACTCACCCATACCAAAGCTCATGAGATCTATTTCTCTCAACCTTGGAGGGCATCCCCAGCCAAGGGAGGAATTTCCACACATACACCCTAAGAAGGGTTATGTTAGATGAACCTGTCTGTATGCAAGGGTACTGGACTTTTATAGTATAAAGTGATTGACTGGTAGTCATAGATCTACAAACCAGCAGACTAGCTTATCTGTCAAATCCCGTTTCAATAGCAGGATGTGTATTCGAAGTCTGGTGAACCAGAATGGTCTTAGCATACTTTAACACCAAGACAGCACCCTGGCACCAGCAGTGCATTGGATTGGATTTTAGGTCTTATGAGGGGTAGGCTCTCCTGCCACAGTTAGTTGACACAGATTCAAAAATGCAAATATGAAAATCATCAAACTGGTTTGAAGTGCAAAAATCATTGTAAAATAGTAAAGAAGATTCTGTGGTTAGCTCAGGAGTGTCTCTAGGTAATTGTTTTTTTAGGAAAAAGTAAATTTGCCAGAAAAAAAAAAGGGGGTTATTCACCCCTGCTTTTTTAGCAAATACCCATTGAATTCATACCATTGTTAGTATGATTAACATTTTCACATAAGACAATGACAGCATGATATAACCTTTATATACCATGGGAAACTTGCTATGGGAAAATCAGGGTCATTCCACTCTTGAATCCTGCCTCAGATGTAAGTGGCCTGAACAGCCAATTGTGTTGTAGTCCTGCATGTGGAAGGAATGCCTGACCCTCCCAAGAGCTCACTTTTAAACACAGGTATTTCTAGGTTTCAACAAATTTCCTACTCATCACATGGGAGAATCATTGTGTGTTCTCAGTACATATGCAATTAATTTTCTACAAAGTGGAAGAGGTCCAAAGAAAGCCCAAGTCGAAAAGCACTCTAAGCCAGTGGCTTTCACAATCCCTTAGAAACATAACACCTTCTGCCAGGCACATCATAGATATGAGACAAAAGCTCTCCTATTTCAGGACTCACACTATGAGGCTATTTGAGGTGGTCACACCAAACACATCCTCTTCCAGCTGGACATGATAAAAAAAAAACCAAACAAAAAACAATTCTGCTTCCCAACCCATCAAAAGTCCTCTAATTTTTTTTTCAAGTCCTCCTTCCTCCTCGTTAACATGGTGATTAGTGTCTCCCAGGCTAAAGTGTTCTCTGGCAGAGATGGACTTGATTTTGAGTTGCTGCACATCAGTGAGGGCTCAAACCTCTAAGTTGTTGGGTAAAAGGCTGGTTTTTCCTACATCAATTTTGGGAAGGAACCTTTTCAACAACTCAATTTGTTTGCATAAGTACAAACCAGATTTTTTTTATTTTAGTTTTCTGCAATATTGTAATCACCAGGGAAAGTTTTGTGGGTTTTGTATTTCTGAGGAAAGATATAATAGCACTTGAAAATAAATTTTTAATGTTTTTCTTACTTGGCAGGTAGACTGAAAATCAGTCATTTACCTGCTTGGAGAGCCCCCCTCTTTAAACACAGTCAATGTAGTAACATAGATGATTACCTAGAAAGAAGACTTTGCAATGCAGACTTGCTGGCCAAATTTACCACAAGCAGGCTTTTTTTCCCCAAGTTATTCCAAATATGTATTCACTCATGTCAAGTTCTACTGATTGATTTTTTTTTGCAAAAGTTTTCCTAAATATCTCTCAAAAATATGGAATATAAATTATTTTTAGCCTTTGTTTCCAAATACTTGTATAAAAAATTAATTACAAGTAATGATTCACACCCAATCATAAAAAAAATATCATCAATAGAAAGTGGAGTAGCATCCAGTGTTAATTCCTCCAACCATTGGAACAATCTACCCATGGCTGAGACACTTCTACGGTGTTCAGTAAAGGATCTATAGAATCTCTAAACAATAAGGGCAAAAATAAATGTTGAATTGCTACATCATTTGCCAAGTAGCCATCATCTTGAGCTCTGAATGATTCAAGGATATGGTGGAAAAACCCATGATTACAGATCTTAAACATTATAATGGGTAGTACATAAGCATGAGATTGAGATTGTGCAAGGAAGTTTGGCTCATTTTTTTCATGTTTTTGAGTTATTTCACTTTGGAAACAGGATAAATGATGTTACTTTGAAAGATACACTGATTTATTTTCAGGTGTTATCAAAAAACTCTCCTTGTTGTCATGGGTATTAAGGGGACTGCATAGACAAAAGCATCTTTCACCTGACTAGACAATAAAGCTTTAGTAAATGTCAAAATGCTCTATAACTCAACTTCACAAGAACGAGAAGCTGATTTCTTAATTCTCTATTAAACCTATGCACTCCACAAGTTTGCAGCTTACACATAATGGATTTCACAGGTTGAGGAAATAATTTCACAGGTTGAGGTGAGATTCTCAGATGTCCAATAGAATTATTCTTGGTGAAGTGCCTCTGATGTTCCAGCTCTTTCTGCAGGCAGAGGACTGCTTCGGTGCAATTAGCCCCTGTACACACCACTGGGCCCTGCAACACTTCAGAAGCTGTAGCTCTGGGGGTGGGAGGGATGGGAGGATCCTGCCTTCATTTCAGGGGGATTTCCATCCTCACAGAAATTATTCTTTTCCTACGTGTGTCTTTAAAAGCCCAGAAATGCTTAATTGCATGGTGATGAGGTAACGCTCTAAATGCAACTGAACTATGAGTTTGTCCCAGTAAAACTTTTCAGAGAGCAGTTCAATGAAAGTGTATATTGCAGCATCAAAGGTGCCTTTTAACTCGTTTTTATGTTGTGTCCAGAGCCTTCTTAAAAAAACTTTCTCCACACAGCACAGACTGCTCTTCCATATCATTGTATGCTAGGAAGGAGAAACTGTGGGTTTTTTAATTTGTACTGAATGGTGTTTGCAGCAAAATTAATGCAAAGCCAAGTTCTTTTCAAAAAGTGAGCTCTAGAGGCACAGGTGTGAAGAACTCATCTTGCTCTTGAAGTTGCACTCAAAAATAAAATTGTCAACACAGCTGCTAGGTAACTCCTCTTAGAAAAAGTTTTCAGACTCATGACCAAGAAAACAGACCTGATAAATATACAGAATAATGAAATACAACTAGCTTTCTTTCCTCTGAAAATTTTCAGAGACAGAAGGTAAAAAAATGATCGAAGATTCCATATGCTCAGTTAGGCATAATACAGGAGGCTTAGGCTCCCATAAAAAAGGTTTATAAGTTGTAATCAGTGATGTCCTATTAATTATAAGCAGGAGTGGTACTCTTGAAATCTGCAGGCTATGCTATTTTGGGCAAATAGCAGCTTTTTATCTTAGCTGTTCATTTTATGAAACCTTTTGCGAACGAATGCTACAAGTTTATGCGTAGCAACTGAATGGGTAAGTTGAAATACCTGGGCTTTGCAGCAGCAGTACCTGAAAGCTGGACAGAACCATTGCTCCTTTTATGTGAGGATTACAGCAAATAGTGCGGGGGTTTTGTTCATAAAAATAATTTTAAAACCCATATTTTTTTATCTATTTAAGGCATTGTCATTTATTTAATCTGCCCATTTTAAATAAAAACAATGGACAACAGTGGCATTATCTCTCAAATGAAATATCTGCAGTTTGTATTTCCTTAGAAATTGCCTGTTCAATAAAACAGGGTGAAAATGAAATTATTTTTAAATCATACCTATTCATTACGATAAACAGTGAAACCATCAAAGTGTACATACATAGACAAGTTCTGTACTTATGTTCAATTTCACTGAAGTCCAAAACATTTTTAAAACTTGAGTAAATGTTGGGAAAGTTCCAAAATCCAACTATTTATACATCTGTGACCAAGGAGTAGCATTTTAAATATTACGTACTGCTTTTTTTTGCCATTATGATGCTATCCTTCTAAGTGACTGGTCTCCAGCTCAGACAGCATTTTGACATTATACTAGATCTTTCAAGACCAAATGCCATTTTTCATAAGAACAAATATGTAAAAGATTTCATTTTCAAACATGTACTTTTATGTGTCTCCTCCTCTCTAGTTATTCCATAAATAAGATGCCACATCTGTTCTGATTATAAACCATACAAGAATATTACCTTAAAGATTCCCAGAAATGGCTAAGCATCTTTTTATCCTTGCTTTCTTGCACCACCTACTATCAGTAGAGAATAACAATTTAATTAAAAAAGCACTTGATATACAAAGTCAAAGTGTTAATTTCCAAACAGCATTTACATGGTAAATTAATATTTTTGAGAAACATTATTTACTTTTAAACATGTATATTAAGATACTGAACTACAGGGTGTACTGAAGCAGTACTAGAGTTGATAATATTCAATATGCAATACATTAGCACTGGAAAAAATCAGTTTTATTTACATCATAGTCCTGAGTAATGCAAAAACCCATAGATGTCCATTGGTGACAATTTTCATTCATATCTTATCAAGTTGCATCATTCTGTTCAGCTGGAAGTTGATGCAATACTATGCAATAGACAGAACATGGACATTATTTCCGGTAGAAAATACAGCATAATATATGCATTAAAGCTGTGAATGTAAGGTTTATAGTTTTTAAATTACCATTTCCAAGCAATGTGTTTAAAAGTATATGATATGTTCTCTGACAAAGATCAAAGGGCTTAATATATTTTGTAAATTACAGCTATAATGATTGCATTTGCAAAAGCTGTAATTTACTGGTCTATTTCCATAATGAATGGAGTCCTAACGAGTCACACAAGCTTACATTTAGCAAAAATACAGGACATCTTAGACTTGACATAGAATATGCATTATGATAATAGTTGTGACTTTATTGGAGAATAAATTTTCTTTTTATTTCTTGGCATGTTTACCCTGTCAGCTTCTTGGATTTTTTAGTTTTCTAAAACAAAATATCTTTTAGGAATATCAGTGAAAGAAATGTGGGAGGAGGTTGCAGTAGAGTTCCTGAACACACACATACGTGTACTGGAAGGGTGATAGAGAAGAAAAGGCACATTCTTAGGTAAAGACAGGAAAGAAACCTCTTATGAGGATTAAAGGAAAATACATCTCAGGCACAGTTATCTAGTTTCATTTTTCTCGGTACTCTAAATAGAATGATATCATCACCTTCTTGTCAGGGGTGGGAATGACATGCCTAATAATCAAAATAGAATATTGTGTAGCATGTAAAAGAACTGATAATACTGTCTCTTTCCTGTGGATATTTAATACAGATTTACATGTGTTCATGGAGAGTCTAGGCAAAATAATGGAAAAGAAATTATCTGAGAATTGCTAAATACACCGTTGATTTCTGGCTCAGCAATACCTTGAGCAACCAAATGCTCAAGATGACAGATTATCTCTAGAAATTTGTCCTTTTCTATACTTTCAATTAGCATGTGTTTTGGGCCACTTTGTTGGAGAAGGAACAGCCTGCAAGTTCTACCCTTTGGGCAAAGCCAATATGACCATGCAGATGTTATA
Source organism: Manacus vitellinus (assembly GCF_001715985.3). Lineage (NCBI taxonomy): Eukaryota > Metazoa > Chordata > Aves > Passeriformes > Pipridae > Manacus > Manacus vitellinus. Next base: position 44,985,060 of record NW_021940208.1, on the reverse strand, counting down.
CTCTTAATTTGGCTTTGATTTTATGTACATAGAACAGAAGGTAACCTTTATATAAAGTAAATGCTTATCTCTTTGGATCTGCAAAAAGATAACCAGTTTCTAAAGTGCCTTTGATGAATTCAGATCTCCAGCAGAAAGCAGTACAGACCCCTCCCTAAATATGCATGCCTTGTAAATCCATCATAAACCTCCAGCCTACCAACCACACCGTGTAAGTGCTACAGAGATTGTCAAAACCTGTCTTTTTTCCACTTTCCACAGTCAAGGTAGTTGACAGGAATTACCATATTTTACAAAATCACTGGCTGGACAAATACTGTCACTTCCTTCTAAAAGAATGTTTTACTTCACTGAAAAGGAGTTCCTCCATACCATCCCTCCTTTTCGGTAAGTACTCCTGACTTAGCAAGAAGTGGTATTCCATGGCAGGGAAACTTTCCTAAGTCCCGGCAGTATTTTCTAGTTTGATTCAACACAGCTTATGGCCATTTGAACTTTAAATGGCAAAACTCAGAAGATTTTATTAATCTCAGTGTAAAAGTCCTAGTTTGGGGGTTTTTTCTATCCTTTACACTAAATTCCACATAAGTAATTGAATAAAAGGATCTTCTTTCCTAAGTAAAGATCACAGAATCTCTCTTCTATATTTATCTGCACACTATTCAGACAAACAACCTTATATTCCTGTTCAGCAAGCTACAAATCCAAGCTTAGGGAGAAAAAAAAAATCTTTTTTTTTGTGAGATGTTTACCCCACTTTCTTCACAAAACTTTTTACAGAATTTACAAAGAAAAGGAGTATATTCTTTTAACAACACTCATGTTCAGGGAGTTCTCTTGATTTACAATTTTGATACAGAAAAATCAGTTATGGGTATTGATCTGTCCTTATTCAATTCTTTGTTGGTTAATTTAGTGGCAGCTAGCTTTTCCTCTACTACTTCAGTGCTGCTTTGTAGATCCCAGCATTACCTTTACTTCTTCTGTGAAAGTTAGATATTGCATTCAACCTCCCTCTTATCTTCAGACAGTAGCTGGCTTTAATTATAAAATGTATATTTGTTCAACAACTCAGAGGTTTTATTTTTATTTCTAGGCACACAAGTTTTAGGAGGATACCTTTGTCATTGAGATTATTTTCATTACCCCCACATGAACTCTTCATCAAAATGCTATGGTTATCTTTCTTTGTACTTTTCACCTCTGTCAGTAAAATTATCATTAGTATAATCCTATCACCAACCCTCTTTTTTTTCTGAAAGCTCAGAGTCTTAATGTTAAGATTTCAAAAAAGTGCTGCGAGTGGTAAGGGCAGGAGTTTATTTGCAGAAAGGAAGAAGAAAAAAAAGGAGGGACACTTTGTTTTCCCACTGCAGTTTCCTCTGCAGCAACTACAAATTGCATCCCTTAAAAATAAATCAGTTCCAAAGCAGATAAAACACAGACACTGTGGGAACTCAGCAAACAAAGGAGCGCATATTTGTGTAGGATCCATCAGTCTACCTGCTCCTTATGGATGGTTTGTTCCCCAGTGATTCCTAAGGAGCGTAACACCCCGCGGGCATGTAAGGCAGTATGGCAGATGGCCAGTTGCCTCCAGGTAGCCTTTGCAAGACCTTTTGCATAATCTGACAAGGCACAGATAATGGGCTAACACATTTCAGTGATCTGATAAAGTCTTAGGGTGACGTCTTTTGAAAACAAGCTTGTTCCCTGCCTTCCCTAGAAAAGAGAAAGTGTTGAAGTCTGGAAGTCAGTGGCTGAGAAGTCACTTTCAGCCTCAAATCTTTGAAAATAAGTTTCTCTGCAGAGTCAGAAAGTCAGGTATCAATTCATCTAGAATAAAGAGAAAAAAGTATAAAAGACATTTTTCTGTGTTATCTGCAATTCCAGTGGGAGTTTTGTATATGAAGATTACTGAATATGCAGAAGATCAGTAAGCCTATTTGTACTGATTTCCACGATTGCTAGAAAAAAACCCCTTGGAATTCTTGCACTTTAGTATTTCTATTTTCAGTAGTGGTGTGATCAGATATCTTTTTGAGGTCCCTTCTAACATAGATTACTCAATAACTCTGAGTCCTCAATGTGATACTACGGATTCTTGGGTGAGAAATAAAGTTAAAAAACATTTCTGAAAAGAACTTGGCACCCAGCTCCAGCTTGCTTTCTGGTTTCCTAGGATTGGTCTCAGCTATTGGAGTCATGAGCAAGACAGCACTGACTCCTGTCTTGTGGCTTGTCAAACTGGAATGATGAAACAGGCTTGGGATGACTGAAACTGGGATATACTTTTTTGAGCCTGAGCAGAAGAGCAGCACTGTGATGTCTACACCTTGAATACAGTCTTTTTTTCTTTCAGAATATTTTTGTTGGCTCCTGTTGTCTTTCAGTGCATGTGTAGTGACTGGATTCCTCTCAGCTCAAGAAAAAGTATTAGCTCATACTCTTACTATATTTCTTTAATAAGCATTTTTTTCTGTCTACCTGAAATGGCTTCCTGATGCTTGTTTTCAATCTAAAATCCTTATAAATTATATAAAAATAAATATTTGCTAAATACGCAGCTGACAAAACTCACAATTCTTAGAGTGCCTTTGGAGACCTTCTTAGAAACCACAGGTATCCTAATGTGCTGAATGTGAACCTTGGTATCTTGGCACATACACCATACAGATCCTTTTGTAAATCTGATTTGCCGTGATTTCAAGGGAAGAGCTACAGAGAAGTCTCGTGATGCTTTTCCTACATCATGTACTTATTTTGAAATGCAAAGCTCAAAACCCTAGCAAAGCTCTTCGAAAAACAGCGAGTTAAAAAAAAAAGGTATTAAACTGCCCTGGTCTCAGTAGAACTATTGCAATTGATTTCCTCCCAAATACTGTCTCTGCTTGTAATTTACTAGATGTATGCAAATTGCATATGTTTAAATGGATGTGCTAAATGTTGCATAGTTGGTCTAGTCATGTGCAGTAGGTTGCATTTAGATGCACGTAGACTATCCGTGTGCAGAGTCCTTTTGTCTAGATTTCAGATTGGGTTTACTGAAGTCTTATCACTCCAGCTGCTGAAAAATTCCAGATAAATAGCCAGAAAAAAAAAGTAATAACAGGAAAAAACATATTGCCAGACAATGGATAGTAACAACTAGAATAATTGACATGTAGAAAATGGACTAGTGCACCCTAGATATCTAACCAGACCATAGAATAAAATACATCAAGAAAACTAAGTGAAGGAAAAAGCAAAAAGATTTGTTGCTGTTGCACTTGAAGAATTTGCACATTTGAGGAATAGAGGAATTTGCATATTCCTCTTACTAATAAGTTTGTGCACTTTTTCAGATTATTTGAGACTAGTATTGCAAACTAGTCCAACAGACAGCCTTTGTTTTAGGTAGAGAGGAAGAGTCATGCCCCTAATCCCCCATACTACAGCCTGAGAGCTTCAAGGAGCCCCTCAAGGTGTATTTGTCTGCGTCCTAGTGATTCCTCTGTGTGCATCTAAGGGGACTAAATCTGCATGCAAGCTAAAAACTTTATACCATCTTGTCAGAGAAACTTGGGGAAGAGCTTTCCTGCATCATATCTGTAATCTACTAGTCTGAACATCACTTGAATACTAAACCATGCACCTCTTGCAAAAATGCAAGGATTAAGTAGGAGACTCAATAATTTAAGTCTTCACACAGGGGACATGTAAGGCACATGCCAATATTTAGCTGAAGATCACACTTCCATGCCCCTTATGCAATCTGTCCATCACATGATATTCTTATTTTTTTCAGTTTTTAATAAAGTTACGCTGACATTTTGAAATACAGTGTGATTACTGGAGTAGTCACTGGAGTAATTACTGGAGAAAGAGCATGATGAATACTGTGCAGTGTACATTTTCTGCTGCAGTGGGTAAGAAAGATTTCACTCACTAACTCCATTGTCATCCTGGATTCATCCCTGAAATACCTTTACAAAGCTCCTAGAAATATGCTTATGTGCTCTCATAAAAGTAGCAGAGCATCTGAATTTGAAAACTACAACTAATTTCATATTTTTCAAAGTATATGTAGAAGTAAGCACAGAAAACATGAGAAAGAATTCTGTTTTGCAGAGATAGAGTAAGGTTTTTGAACATTAAAATATATAGGATATTTTTATAAAGGTAATTAATGAAAAGGTATTGAATACTGCAAATATGCCTGTAAGTGTCTTTATAGAAGTTATGCTCATCCCCAAGAAGTTTATACTCAAGTTGCTAGCTTAGATTTATCAATGAGAAATTGCTTTTGGAAGAGAGTGACAGTTTATCATGAATTTATGAGGTTGTAGACATATTTATCATATTTTTATCCTACTTGATTTAAAAAAACCAAGAAAACATTGGCTGTGTTCCAGATCACCAAGAGCAATGATACCATTTATTGGTTTCAAAAGCAATTTTAATTGCTTCAGTTTAACTTACTTCTTTACAATGGTGCTTTAGGTTTAGAGTTTTCAAGCGTATTCTACATATGATGCACATATTGTAATCTGATTTAAGTTTAGGCATTTTTTTTACATGGGGAGATTTATTACTAAATTTTTGGCTGAAAAAGAAGTCAAACTTAAGGCAAATATCCTTTTTTTTCCCCTGAAAATCCTTGACAGTTGCATGCAACTTCTATTAAAAAAAAAGCATCAAAATCTCATTTATCACATGTAATAGTTGGGAGTTTTTTGATTTTGTTGTTGTTTGTGGTTTTGTTTTCTCCAAAACTTAAAAAAAAAAATGAGAGAGGAAAGAGAAAATTAAGGTTTAAGAAAACATAGGAGAATTGGATTATATTTTTATAAAAATTTCATGTACTGTAACAGTCAAAATAATATTTTTTCTATTAATTGGAAAGCAAAACAAATACATGATCTTTTTGTTAAGTGAAAGTATTTGATCATTTTCTAGAAAGGCTTTAAGTTATGTGGTTACCTGAAATGTTAAGTTACAATAGAATTATGATGAGGAATAATGCAAACTTCAAATTAGTGTGCATAACTCGCTTGTCTACCAAATGATCCCATAGTAAAGAGCAGAAGAAATACATACAGAAAAAAGATACATCAAGTAAATAAAAGTAAGTTTTAAGAAATGTAGCTTAGATGGACTACTTCAGTGGTTTTTTCCTTTGCAGTGTTTATTAATAATTGGCCACTCAGTTCTGCCAGGTAGTGCTACAGGTAAAGAAGACAACAGCCTAAAGTCTTGATGAGAAATAATCACCAGATTTTATCAATAGTCTTTTAGTCCTCATCTATATTTCTTTATAGTATCTGCAATTTCATTGATTAAATTCCTCTGTTTATTGCAGGGTCTGTGATTAAAGATCCAGCTGGCAAAGGTGACCAGTGTTAATCAGACCCTATCTCTCCTGACAGTGATCACTGCAAAAATATTCTCAGTGTAAAATAACCATCAGCACTATACCAGGGAAATATTTATGAAGGTATTAGTTTAGCAGTAGGTGAGATATTCTGCAGCTAGCAAATCTTGGCTAAAGAATTAGCACCTGAGAATTTTACATATAGCTACTTTCCAAAGGAACTGGAATATTTAAGCTCAACAAGGGAACATGATGTTTACAAAGTCTTTAAATAGGAAGACACTGACCTTAGCTTAAATGATCGTTAACAAAACAGTAGTGACCTATTCTGTGACCCCATGCTGTGACCTCATATATTTCCACTTTATCTTATATATTAAGCCACAAATCACATCATAATTTCCAAAAGGGCAAATCCAAAATATTAGTGATTGTAGCCGATGAGTGAAGCAGACATTTTCAGCTAAAATATTCCACAAAATATAAAACTGATAACTCTTTCAGCATATGAAGCTCACAGTTCTGTTATCGCATCTTGTACTTTGTGAAGGAAAAGTCTGCATGCAATGTATGTGGAGCTAATATTTCTCCTCGGGGCCAACCCTTGTCATATCAATTATCTACTTTCTGGTTTTCCTATATATGATATTCTGTGAATGCCACAAACCATAAGGTACAGAGCACACCTATACAAATTTCCTCCACACCAGCTTAAAGAAACCAAAGACAACTGCTCTTTTTAGGAAGAAAAAAAAGTTGTAAAACTAACTGGTTTAAATTAACTCAAGACACTATTTCTCGGTAAGGAATATGCTGATGAAATGAAATGTTGACAGAATAATAACAATATTCACTTTAATATTACAATTGAAAAATATATAAAATAAATATTCACAGCAAGAGATCAAAACCTTAAATAACAGGAGGAAAATGGAAAAAATATTTATTTCTCAAAAATAAGACTATGCAGTATGAATCCATACTTTTGTTTACTAGACCTTCATAGAAAACAAAGGAGAAAATCCTCTTTGAAAAAAAAGTGCTAAAGGTAGATGTTCTTTTGATTCACCTTTTAACATCCTTGCAATAGAAATGTTCCCCTAACACATTTATTGCTAGAATACATTTTTATCATCTCCATCTCTCTGATCTCTGAGCAAAAACATTCTGTAGGTGGTAGAATAATACCATTTGAGTCACAGCATAATTCTGCAGATGCTGGAAAAGGACAGAGTTTTACTGACAAATATTTACCTATTTAAAGAAGCCAACAATAGTACATAGTATTTAATCATCTCAATTTTATTACTTTCCTGAGATGGTTTAGTATACCGAATCCCAGCTTACAAATCATTCAGAGTTCCAACACAGGAACAAGTCTCAATGTCTACATCCCATCTCTGTGATACAGGAGATACAGAATGTAAATTTTACAGTGGCATCATTCTTCTTGCTTTCACTTTTTTAAGCATTCATTTACATATAACTGAGCTGAGGCAGAAACTGTCAGTGAACCAAATAGTCCTGTTTACAAACAGAAAACAGAATTTTTCATATACATGAGATTTATTAGGGTGAATGTAAGCCCATTCTCTTTCTCTCTTGCATCTACCACCTAGCAGTGAAATCCTCTGACATGCTTACAGTGAGCAGGTGGGAGCACCAGTGACTGAAAACATGACCTCAGCTACAGAAGGCTATTGGCATTGTTTTTGTACCTGTGCAACCCAGCATGTTACCAAGTGATTGTTATCAAAAAAACCCCACACCTGTTCAATGTACTTTCTCATGTATTTACCTGGCAGATACAGCATGGTTTATTCTGGGAGATGTCCCACTTTTTAGTGTCTTTTACAAGAGGTGACTTTTATTTTCTTCATATTATGTACAGTTTAGAGAACTTGGACAAATTTAGATATTTTAATCTTTAAATGTCTCTTTTTCAACTTTCCTGAGGATGTAATGATGTATCTCACACTGCCTCAAGGTGAAGATTAATAGAGGGAGTTTTCATTACTTTCACCTCATTTGCTTTCATGCTCTTTCTACTCTGTGGGTCACCAGCACAGCTTGCCCTCCCAACTGATATCCTTCTCCAGTTCCGTAATGTCTCAAACCAAATGTAAAATGACCACACTTTAATCATGCTTTGGAAAAAGAAATGGTGGCAACCCAACAATGTAGGAACAAGGAAAAGGGCTACTAAGATAGCAAACGGTGGGTCTGCATCACATTTTTCTACCTAGGAAACCTTGGATGAAAATATGGGTTCATGCATACACCCCACTGTAGTGGATGCATCATAATTTATGTAAGCTGGATTTCCACATGGAACCAGCAAGCTCTTTTGTCACCAAATGCCAAGCAGAAGAAAAACATGATAGACCATAGCCATTTTAGTGAGAAAGGGAACAATTACTCTTCCCACCCAAAGCTCTGTACTTCATGTTATCTTCTCCTGCCCTGGGTGGTCTGGCAAAGGATATCTCTTGATACAGATACCCTACCTCCCTAACCTGTTCCCCCACAAGGTAGTGTCTGTCCCTGCTGTAACCTCAGTAGCTGCAGCTTGCACTATCAGGTTGTATGAATGTGTTGCATATTAATGTACTTACCTTTTTAGAGTGAAATATAATAGGTAAAAATAATAGGTTGAAAGAGTAAGTACTTACGCTTTACAAAATAGATTTTATCAGATTAATCAGTTCATGGAATATAGGTTTACAAAGTAATCCAGTAGTTGCACAGAAGTGGGATAAGCAGTGTATTAAAAAATTATAGGAAAAATTTTTTAGAGTGATCAATAATAACAAATCAGAAAACTTGATGTACATCTTTCCACATCTACTCTTCATTATCCTAAATAACACCAATTCCCTTTTGTTTGCCCAGAAGAGACAGACTTGAACCACTTGGTCAGCCTCAGGTTCTCTGGTTTTTGAGACAATACTTTTTTTCAGATAATATTCAATATTCTTGGAGGCTGGGATTTCTTTATTTTGGGTTCAAATATGTGACCAGTACAACAAAACTAACAAAAAGACTAGTCACTCATCTGATGCAGTCTGACATGATAAAATTTTAACTTAGCCTTTGCTATGTTTCAATCAGTAATAAAAAGATAGTAGAAAACAACTCACTGGGCACTATGTAATGTAAAAATACATCAGTAGCTTAAGACAACACACAGAAGCAAACCCTTGAGAGAAACACCAGTAACTCATTCTTGCCATAGAAGAACAATATTTCAAATCAATTTACTTCATATCCATGCAACTTTTTATCCTTGACTGTATTGTGAGGTTGTAAAGACTGCCACTTATCGACATAAAATATGTTGTGGATTCAGTTAAATAGACTAGGGGGATTTAAAAGATATAACCAGGATACTTTAAAATACTTCCTTTTACTAACAGTTCAGAGCTGATTTAGTAAACAGAGAGATAGAATATTAATCAAGCAACACTGAAAAATATAAGCTGACCTTAATAAAAATCAGTAGGTGAAGTTATTAAGTAGTTTAATTAACAAAAATTTAATAATAACTGATTCAGATAATTTACCAGGATTATCATTCAAGTTTACTTCACTATTGGAGAGAGAGAAATACAAAACATACAGTATAGCAAATAGTTTAATATAGTTTCATGGTTTTCTCCAAATCCTTTTGGCAAATTGCTTATCTTCAAATGAATTTCCATTTTGTGTTCACACAACAGCATTCAAACAGCACAGAAACTTTGAGGTTATTGGTGACCTACTTGCATAATGCAAATTCTGTAAAAGTACACAGGATCTGTAATGAGTAAAACCAAGGACTTGATTTTTCTTTGGGACAGGTAGGAAACCTAGAAACAGAGAGCTATGTTTTTCATGCTTATAATTGCAGACATACATTAATAAATCATCTCATTACAGCAAGTAAAGCCTCTCAAACTCTGTAAATCAAACACACCAATGATTTTTCTAAAGCTTAAGGTTCACTCCGGCTGCCACACTTGCAGCCAGCTCAGCGTATACCAAGTTGAAAGAAATAACTCGTCAATGAGTTGATAACGTGGTTTCTGCCTAATGCAAATGTATGTGTACAAGTCACACATTGCATGCATGAAGTTATCACTGAAATCAGGAAACAAGGCACCAATGGGTACCTCATGCTTTCAAGACTAGACTATTCATAAAATGAATTTTGTATTTCTTGTGTCTTTTTCTCTTAAAAGAGTACTTAATAGATATATTTGAAAAGCTTACATGCACCTTATTTCTCATGGTCTAAGCAGCCTTCAAGTTTTATGTAATCCATTTACATCTGAAATTCCCAGACCTTTTCTCACTTGTTCTTTTTTTTCTTCTTTTAAAGCAAATGTAATGAAAATTTAGGCAGTATAAAATGTAAAATTAACACTGTTGGTTTTGCTTTTTTAGTTTTGACCATGCTTCTCATTCAAGGACTAAAGCATTTTTTCTGACTTTCTGACTACCTAGTTCCTTTTCATCCCTGGGAATTCCAGTATCTCAAAGCCATCTAGTAACTCTCCTTGCAGCTGCTGCTCAGGGACAGTCATGACTGCACTGCCCACATTCAAAAGCAGAGCTCTATTTGCTAGCATAACAGATTTGCATTCTTGAGAGCATATGCAGCCCAACTGACATGGATAATGACAAGTTCCCCAGAATGCCTGACAACATCAGGATTGTCAGGAAGAGTTTTAGAGAACAGACTGAAGGTCTAGCCTGCCTTCATCACTGCGCTGCTCTGTACTGTCCTGCAGCAGCCTTAAGGCTCAAAACAAGATAAAATTCTGAGAGCATTATAATTTAGCATTAAAAAAACCCCAACAAACTACATGACTAAGACATCTGCAGTTCCTCCAAGGAGTCATGGAGCTGCGATTTAGTTGGATTTTTTCGTTGTTTTTTTTGTTGGCAGTGGTGGTGGTTGTTGGTTTTTTCAATTAATACTATTTAAAAATCATGACAAATGTAGGATTCTTCCTTTTAGCACTTTCATTTTAGCATATAATTTAGGAAAGGACCAGAAATTTAAACTTCTACTCAATTAAAACATGACTAAAACTATGATTGAAAATAATAGGAGAAAATTAATCTTATTGAAGCCGAATCTTATTCTGCCCTGTTGGTATTAGACAGTATATTATTCATCTTCTATTTTGGCTTCTAATGCTTTGTTTTTCTCATGTAGTCCAGGTTGAAACTTCACAGAGGTTTTTAAAACATGAAGCAAAAATGGCAGACCAATAAGCAAGCTGAGACAACATTTCAGAGATAAGTCTTCATACAACACATGAATGTTAAAATATATCTGCTGCATGAAAAAGCATTGCTTATAGATAAAGTTGATCTGAGAACATCTCAAAATCCCTCCTGCCATTTTATTTTAATAAAACAATCTCTATTTATTCTAAAAGAAAATAATTTTAGCTATTTCCATTCAACATTAAACTAAATGAAAAAACTTTAGTAATTTTTACTAATAAGAGAATAGTTTCTTGATAAACTGGAGCTATTCCACAATGCTGTAGGAAAAATTAACTAGAAATCTAATTTATTTGCAACATAATTGCCAAAACCCGATCATTCTTTCATCACCTCCTACCTCTGAGTATTAGTCCATCAGAAATAATGCAGCATAGTTATTTATTCAGGGACCTGTTCCTGCTGAAAACTAGTTTCCTCACTTTCCTTTTGAAATAACAACAGAAAAAGAAAGAGGTCTGGGAAGATTTGGGGCAGGGGTAGAGGGAAACAGGTAGAAGACTGAAGGATCTCTGAAGTACCATGTAATAATACTGCACATGGTACTGGAGTAAGTCCACAGAAAGTTCAGAAAACAACAGGAACTATATACTGCAGGTTGAAGAAAGCCATACAAGAGAACACTTTTGATGTATTTAAAGGCAAGGGAGAAGTCAAAGACTGAGGTGATTCATGCTTAGTTGCCCAGAATGCCATATGAACTAGTTTGGCCAAAAAAGAATATTGTCTAAAGAAAAAGTTAATCTTTAAGGAAAGATAAGATAGCCATGCTTTCTTGCCTTCTTTTCACCTCCTTAGAAAACCTTGTTTCTGTTGACATTAAGAAAGTTGTCTCATCAGTCTGCTCCAGCATCCTTGCAGAATCCCAGGTGTCAGATCCAGACCATCACAATAACCATGAGGATGTACAGTATAAGAGATGGTACACAAGGTCTGCCCTAAAAGTGGGGGACATCTTGCCTGTAAGATCTTGCCCTGAAAGGCAAAAGCAGAAAACTTGACACTAAGGGACATGTGGTTGATGCTACCACAAAGAGTACTGGATGCAGCTAGCCCTGTGCAAGTAACCATTGCATCTATACATCATGATAAAACTTGCTATTTGCTCCATATCTATGAGATGCAGCAACAGCCAAAAACCAGGAAAATTTACTTATTCAGACATAGTTATTGTATTATACCAGGAAAGCAATGAGAGGCCACATAAACCCACAAGACAATGTGATAGTGGAAAAACGTTGTACCACGTGTAACAGAAGAACTGAGTTATACTAATTTATGCCCATATTTATAACTCAAGTAACTACTCATAGGCAATCTGTGGAAATTCTGTCCTTGCCACTTTCCCTTCAATTTGGATGCCAATACGGGAATACGGCAAATATGCTGCTATTGCCTTTTTGTTATTTTATTGACACATCATATCCTCTGAAAAAAACCCCAAACTTTTCTCATTTAATGTTTAATAGTTGTAAATAATTTATGTACTCGTTTTTGTTTTTTTTCCACGTGTGTTGCCTAAGGATAAAACTCAGGGTTATTACTGACAGTACTGGAAGAAGCAATCCTTTGGGTATGATCTTTATTTTCACTCTCTCTGAAACCCTTTAGCTCACTGACTACAGTGATGCTGAATGCAAAGAATGTACCTCTCAATCATCTAGGGATTTAAATCTATTGAACTCTACTTTTTCACCCACACAAGTTTTAATATAGCTTTGCATTTCCTTTTTTGGGAAAGCAAACATGAATATAGAGATATCCAGAGGCACAAAAGTGAAAAAAAAAAAAAAAAAAGGAGGTGGAATTCAGTGTTCAAAGGCAAACACAGCAGTAGGGTTAACCTGTTCCACAAATTTTTCATTTATGAGCATGCATGTGAGACTATAAGACTAAAGAGGAGGCAATTTATAGTGCTGAGAGTTCTCAGGACTCCAAGATTTAATTTTCAGCTGAATGGGTGCATGGTATCAGATAATATCCAGGGAATATACTCACAGAATAATCCATTTTGAGGGAATTGAGCCCTATCTTTGAAAACTTCAAACAATATTTATTAGAAAACAGTTCTGTAAGGGTACATAGTGGTGTAAAATAAAAAAAAGGCTCAGGTACCTATCTTTATCCTCATGTAAATTAGATTAATTAGTTATTTTGTAATCTTTTGGGAAAAGCTGATAATAGGAGCTGCATTATTTATACAAAGTGTCCAAATATGCAAAATGGACATCACCAGATTATAAATTAAACCTCAGCAAACTGATTAGCCTGAGTCTATCTTTAGAAAGCAAAAACCTCATTAAAAACATTGACTCTATATAAAAAAATGAGAAAACTTTCTATTTTTCTTTTGTAGTGCACAGGGAATTAATCTTAACATCACCTTAAATCTTCATTTTCCACCCATTTGGAATTGCTTTTTAATCATTGCAAGTTCTTTGACAAAACCCATCTTCCAAAGGGATGAGCACAGTTTACTCTTTAAATAAAATAAACCAAATTTTTACAGCAGCTAGAACTCCTCAGAGTTCTGAGTTCAGTATCTGATATTATCTTTGTTCTTGAAGAAAAATATGAAAAAAAAGCTATATTGAAGGAATTCCATGGCTTAACAGAACAAAATCATCAGGGAATATTCACAGAACTTTGTTAGCTTATTTACTCATATTTACTTTAGTTGGAAGTGCAGAAAAACTAGGAGACAACACTTAACTCAGCTATGAATTTTATGCCTGTATGTTAAATTGTGTAAAGAGTAGTGATTTTGGTTGCTGAATCTTGAACTTTAAACTGACTACCCTCCAGAAAATACAAAATCAGTACAAAATCTTCATTCCTTTGAAGATTTGGAGCAAAACCTCATAATCAAGACACATTATTGAAACTTGAAATGACTACATGACTGACCTTCAAAATCAAACTTACTGTCCTGCTTCTTTATGTCTATTATTTTAGCTTTATAAATTCCCTATTCATCATAATTCATTTAAAAAATATTAAATATACAGGAGTACATCACATATACATTAAATATATATATCACATCATGATTTGAAAGAGCTGGGAAAAAATCAGCAGGAACCAGTATATGTAACACAGTGAACAACTAATGTGCTACCTGAACTTGTATCAGCAGTGTGCTGCAACTCTTTGCAAAATTCAGTTTGAGTCCAAGTATCTGTTTTTTGAAAAATTGAGAACTGCCAAAACCCTTAAACAAGAAAAGCACAAGGCACAGTTTGATCCCCTTCATCTCAGATACTTAGTCTTATAGATGTAACCTAGGAATTTTATTTTCATTTTTTGTGTGAGCAAATAGAATGTTTTTCACAAAACTATACATAGAAAGAATGCTAAATCAGTATACCAACAATGAAGTTGTTCCTTCCTGTGTCTGACATGTTTATGTTTCCAAACTGAGCCCTAGTTTGGATCCTAGTGGTATCAGTGGGTACCACTTTCTTGTCCAAAAAGTTATTTCAAAAAGTTTTCATAAAAAAAAATAGTCTGCTGGAATAATTGTGTGAGATTCTAAGGTCAGTAGGTTTAAAATAGACTGGAAGAGTTGTGTATCTCAGTAAAGGAAAAATAATTAAAAAAATTAAAAACAAGTTTGTCCCTGTGATAAAGTACACCTTATTTCAGTTTTCCATTTTTCTCAACTCTGGAAAAAAAAACTATTTCTGAGTTTCTGGGTTTTTGCTACTCACAGTCCAGCATTGATTTTACCCTTAACTAATACATAAACAATTTTAACTTGAAAGGGACTTATTTTCAGTTTGTCAAGCTAGCAAGAATTGAAATCATGTTTTTCCTTCATTTTTCTGCAGTCTGCATATGCACCTTCTTTTTTTAGAATGAAAGTGTTTTATTTAGACACCCATGAAATGTTAATATTTCAGATATTATTTTTTTTCGTCTTGAACTGGGAAACAATCCAAGAATGCATGCCCCAAATCAAGACAGGGGTGCCAGAGATCTTGTCCTATCTAAACATGTTTCTTAGAACGATTATGAGACTTAAGCATTTGGAACAGAGAATCAATATGACTGCCATTATATTTATATATGTCTTTGTAAAATGTGGCTGCTTTGAAAGACATGTTAGGCAAAAAGACAGTAAGGAAGAGAATTAGATCTAAATATGAGTGATTATGGGATGTAAGCTTTAGGAACTTCTGTTCAATGCTGCTAATCATTTCCTTACTGTCTACCAATAAAACAATGAAATAGGAGTTAAAAAGAAAATGTGGCAAGTAATAATACTACAACATATAAAGTTCTCAGATGTAAGAATATGTAAGTGTTTCTCAGCATAAATAAAAGTCGTATTTTCCGATTTACAGCTGCATGACTTGGGATGAGGCTATTCGACTGCTTTGCGGTAACTCAATTACTCTGCGGTTGTACTGTCCAATGAACATAGCACGTGAAAGTACAAACAGCAAAAGGATACTAAACAGCAAAGATGAGCTTCCACTCTGGCAAGACAGCTAAGCTAAATAAACTGCAGTTTATAATAAGACTGTGTTTATCCACAAGATGCAAATCCAGCAAGGATCAATAGCTCCATTATACTTGGACTTAGAGGCACAGAAATAAATAGCAGACCTAGAGTCCATTGGCAGCTTTCTGAAGTTCATTATCAAAGTCTCCAAGCAGTAGACCAGCAGTATCTAACATCACTAACTTCAATTATGTTCCAGGAAAACAAAAAATGTACAAATGTTTACTGATGACTCCCTCATGACACAGCTTCTGGTATCTTCAGGCAATGTTTCTGGTCTGCATCTCTCTCCCTTAATATCCAGTCTAGTATCCTCTATGGTTTTTGATAGTCGGCTTTTTAAGTAGTCTTGAGGCTACCTGTCCTGTCTGCCAGCCTGATTTGGTAATAAGGGTCAGTTGCCCTCTGTAAATGTCTACCAGCTGTGGAAAGATTGATAAAATCTCTCATTGCATGTGAGGTGTTAAAAAGCTTCTCTCAAGACCTTGACATTAGTCACAAGTCTTCATAATTGATAGTGTCTGAGGACTTTGTCCAGGCTGAAGAAAGAGGGCTTGCCTTCACTTTGGAGATGTCCAGACTGACTTGGCAAACCTGCAAGATCTTTCATATCACTCAATAGAAGGATAGAACCAGCCCTTTGTTCTTCAAGAAAATGTTGGCACATACAAATACAGGATACCTAAACATTGTGGGCAGCTTTTAGCTTTTACTTTGGAGGCTACTCCAAACAAGTAGCAATTCATAAAAGAATGACGTACAGGATCTCTCAGCCCATCTGAAGGATAGGTGGTAGCTTGTACTCAAAGTTAGGGGTTTTGTGTTTACATATAGCATTGTATACATACTCAGGGTATATGTACATGCATTTTTGGTTGTTGTTTGGGGATTTTTTGGGGTTTTTCTTAGTCAGTGGTTTATAAATTTCCAAACTAGGTTCATTGTTAGCAGACTTTGTGACTGTGTCAGGAGAGTGAGACAGATGTCCTCCCTGAGCACATCATGGTTTGGATCCTTTTATCCAGGTCAGGGTACTCACCTGAATGCAGTGCAACTCCTTCTTCCCATAAAAAAAAATAAGCTGTGGAGAAAGGAGATGGCATGCACCAATTGAGATGGTCTCAGGGTGTAGCTGGGATGGACTAGGAAGAGGTACCAAATGTCACAGACTGAGCCTGAGACAGATGTTGGACAGATGGAGAGACCTGTTGATTTTAACATGTCCATTGGTTACAGAGACAGGCTTTCATTCAGAAAGACTATTAGTCACACCTTCAGGCACTGTATTACCACAGAATACTCCTTGAATTCATCTTTCCCAGAGATAGAAGCCAAATGCCATGACAGCCTGTTCTTTCCTCTGCTGGACAGGATCTCAGAAAGGGAATCCTATACAGCCATCCCATAAAAAAAAAAAATTGATATTTAATGCAGTAGGAGGTCTAAAGGTAACCAATGGCTACTACTATACCTGAAATCTCAATTCTTTTAGTTACCTGTTTCCTAGGATACCAAGATTAAGAGAAAAAAACCACAAACACATTCACCACTTAGATCCTGGAAACCACATATATGACTATGCACTGAAAGACTCCAGTGAGCTGATGAAGGATCAGGAGAACATGGCAGTGATGCACTTCCCACTTTTTAGGATGTGTTTACAAAATTATAAAGCAGTCAACCACAAAATAAAAAGCCTGCATTCCATTCCCTGCTCAGGTAAAAAGCAATCAGAGCATCATCTCATAGTAGACGCGTTGATTAACTTGTTTTCTGGCCTCTGGAACTTTATATTCTTCAAAATATGCCACCAGAGCCTCATTGCATAGAGAGGAAACAAGTTTCTATCTTGATGCTTTAATAGTAGTCTTAAAATGTGGATTTATGGCTCCTCAGTCTGATGTGGGAGAGGAATTTTGATCTCCTACATCTTGATAATATAATGGCTGTATTTATTCTCAGTATTTTAAAAAGAAAATAATTTGCCTTTAGTAAGATCTGCATTCTTTATTGGGCTTGCAGGGATCTAAACTGCTGGTGCTGCAAAGCTAACTTGATGGTGAAACAGTCTGACACAGACAAAGAAGTGCCCAGCTGTAAATGCTTGTAGAGTTTGCCAGCTCTTAATTTTGCATCTAATTTACCCTATACTGAATTAAGAAGAATTTGCCTTATAATGAGCTAAGAAGCCTTTCTTGATGCTGGTCTAGATTTGTCTTTTTATTCAATTGTTTCTAGTCTAGCACTTCAGCTCTTTGTCAAAGACAAACACAGATTGAACAAACAGGCCAATGCTTTGTTTGACCATCACGAGATTGTGTTATACTACTTCAGTTTTGCCAATGGAGCAGTAAAAAAGGAAGATTTTCCAGGCTATGTAAATTCCGATATAAAAGCTTACTGGAATTGTATATAAGATCCAAGGAGAATTGTTTCAAATATGCAGAAATAAACAGTTCAGATGCTTTAGAAAATTTTACTGTTTCTTTGGGAATAATCTGCATAGAAAAAAGGAATTAAAAGTGTTCATTGTGAAATTGCTGGCCAATTAAGTCAGAGCAGAGACAGCGGTGTTAAGAGCTGAGTAATATTGGTAGTCATTTACTGATAGTCACTTATTTTTCTCAGTTTTGTGATAACTAAGGCATCTAATGAAATGAGAAAAGATGTTCAGTCTTTGAGGTTTCAGATTATGATGGAAGGATGTAACTGCAGAAGCATCTGTGAATACTATAAGAAATCATACATGTGAAGTTGAAGAAAAATTGAAGACTCGCAAGGGTAATTTCTGGTAAGTATTACAAATTTTATTACAGATATTTGATAAAAGTTTAGATTAGGTTTGAATTAAGAACTTGTATCTGAAATAATTAGTTAGCTGGCATCAGAGACAGTGTCTGGTGATCTAGTATATATTCTGCCACTGAAAAGATGTCTTCTAAGCCCTTAGGCGCCAGGAAATGTGAACTTCCATGTGGAAGTTGCGTGAGTACATGAAATTCATAACTGCTGTAAGGTTCTTGCATAAAAACCCCTCTGTAAATGCAAAAATAATTTCATCCTTTTTCATCATAGCCCCCTTTCTACCTTTCCTTTTCCCAAAAGAGGGACAAATAAAGAACCTTCCTATAGATCTGATCTTACCCAGCTTCCTCAAGGCTGTGCATTTCTTTCTAGCTGAAGATCTCAGTGGTCTCACTGACGGGTCCAGAGGCTCTAGTAAGTAAAAGAGAAGCAAGTGATTATTACACTGTTATAATAAATTATTATAATATTTAAAGAGGACTTCAAAACCAAGTGATGCAGACTGTCTTGCCTCCAGACTGCTTAATTCTATCTGTCTCTACAGTACTTCTGTCTTGGAAAGATCTAGCTGGGGCAGACCATAATAGACATGAAGGAATAAGTTAACAAAAGACTATAACACTGTTCTGTAAGGTGCATGCAGTATCTGGACAGAAAGATCTGTTTATCGCTTTGAACTTTCTTGAAAGCTAATTTTGAGGTAACAGATCAAGGAAAATGAAAGGATCAGTTTTGACATCTGAAGGTAAATTGTTAAAATACCAATATATAGAAGACTATGCAGCTAATTAACTTTTACAACCAATATATAGCCAATTAACTTTTTCACATTTACCATATGTTTATCTTCCTGCAGGGAGTATTTCCAAGAGGAAATCATAATGGGAAGTAGTTCTGCCTTTTATATGGGAATAAGATCTGTTGATGATAGCTACAAATTCTTACATACCTCACGGTAGCTTGAAGAGAAGGTGCTGTTGAAATCTAAGAAGTGAAATGAAGAATTCAGCAATTAATTTCATGATTTCACAATGCTCATTTCTGTAAGTGGTTACCTATAAATATTCCTTTGTTTTTTCCTTAAAACAGCTCAAAGCAGTCAGTATCAGCACTACTCAGAAAAGAACAGCACATCAATTCAGACAAGACTCCAGATGAATTAATTGTCACACAGTGGTACAGAGTGTTTCCAAGCTCCCCAACTGCTCCTCTCAGGAATAACCATGTATTACTCTCTATAATACAGTAAATGTACAGTCCCAGGTCAAGTCTAAGCCTTTGTTGTTGCTGTGAAAACCTATACTCAAGCTTTTATATTAGAACTTGTCATCTAAAATACTAGTAAACATCTCCTCTTACCACAACAAATGTGGTAAATTTTTCAGTTCTAGATGATAGCCATACTACCAGATGGTGCTCCTGGTCCTCCTCTATTCACTGTAACCAAGGGGAACACTACAGTCATCTTGCAAACATCTGAAATTATTGAATGCAGCCAAACTCATAACACTGTCTTGAAATTATAAAATAAAATATATAAATGAATGCACTGACCAACTCAAAGTCTGTGACTGCTTTTAAGCTGTTTGGTAGTGTAGCTCCCCAGCTCATTTTGCAGTTCCAGTCTCTCTCCAAAAGAACTGTTAGAGCACACTGAAGTCTCTTTTTTGCGTCTGTGTTGCAAAAGTTGGTTGTCCAATGGCAGTCATAAGGACTATGAGTCTATGAAGGTGCCTAACTCTTTCCCAGACATCCAGTTGGAAGACATTGGTCTCACACTAGGATTGTCACCTACCTGGCTAGGTCACTGCTCTGGCAGTGCTTATGTGAGGGAAAAGCAATGTTGCCATTTGCCAGGCAAAAGAGCCCTTGCCGCTCTAGTGGTAACAGTGGAAGGAGAGATAATTGCTTGGGTGTTCAGCCAAATTCTCAGATCAGAGGAAATGGAATGAAAGGAACTGATGAGGAGGAATTAGCTACTGCTGTGGTGAACTGGTTGTTGTTTATCGCTGTCCAGAGTTGAACAATCAGCCTGTAATTAAATTAGGCTTGCCAGAAAAGGTGTAGCACTGTTTGCACACTGGGCTGATTTTATTGTATTTTTTCAATTTATTCTAATACAATTGCTTATATATTTATTTGATTAACAATTACTTTTATCCTGGAGTAACAGTAGTGAAATATTTATTGGGAGAATTGAGAAGAAAATGAAGGACTATCTTATTTATGCCTGCCTTAATCTTTGATCCTAGAATTGAACTGTATTATTAAAAATATTATTTAAAGTGTCTAACATGGTTTCTAACCAAGTATATAAATAACTCTTGAAATATTAATTTTGCAATTATCACTAGTTAAAAATGTGAATGGAAATATTTTGATTTCAACACTAAGATCTGATAATAAAAGAATATCTACCATAAATAAGATAGGATTTTTTTTTTAATACTAAATATTTCCCCCAACAGCTGTGAGTAATACATTTCTCATGAGTCAAACTACTGCACCTCCTCCCTTTTCTTTTTGAAACATGAAAACTCTGATAATCTCTGTAACATCATGCTGGAGCCCTGCTTCTCAGAGAAGTGGCCGACCATCACTGCCGATGGGAAGTAGAGATTAACTGCTGGCTTCTTCTTTGTGCGAGCGCACGCTGCTTTTGCTTTCTTTTTTGCATAAATATGAACTGCCTTATTGCAACCCACAATTTGTGTTGTTTTCTTTTCCCACCTTACTTTCTCCCCTGTCCAGCTGGGAAGGGGAGGGATAGAGCGGCTGGGTGTGCACCTGGCATTCAGCCAAGGTGAGCACACCACAGTGAAGAAAGACATTGTCCATGTATTTTGTACACACACTGTTGCGGGTTTAATTTCAGAAAGGGAAGATTTATTTTATAATAAGAAAATGTCCCAATTTAAACATTGAGAGAATTACAGAATTTGCTTTCTGGAAATTTCAAAGGACATATTTTGTTCAGGGATTATAGTCACAGTTTATGGAAGCTACTTTTTATTTTAATGAAAATCAAGAATGAAATCTGAAATATTTCTGGTTACTGGTTACCAAATTTATTGCCACACTTATCTTCTGTGACTATTTTCAAAGGTAACACATTAATCACATTAACAAAAAGAAGGCATTTAAAACTGCCTTGAGACACACTGAGAATAATTTTTGACATTTAAGTATGTACTTACCCTGTTGTTCCATAAAATTTACAATAACCTTAGAGTTTTCTCCTCCGGTTTTGTATCTACAGTAACAAAAAAGCCAATGCATTTGTTACTTATGCATTTATTATGTGTATTTATTAATTAATTTTCAAAATAAAATGGCAAGGAAACTGAATGTCTGCAATAAGAGCATTTGCAAATTGGAATTGGAGCCATCAGAGAACAACTGTCTATATTAGAGTCAAAAGCACCCTTTTAAAATTTTCCAAGTTGATTTCAATGTCTCTGTCAGAGTATAACCTATTCAACTATTAAACGTGCCTGTAAGAGAACTGAATTAGTTGTTTGTCATGAATTTTCTGAATGAACTGAATGAGCGCTCAGAAGTCGTGAATGGTAAGGCCCAGAGAGAAACTAGGTGAAAATCTTTCTTTAATTCTTCATACACTTTTTCATCAAGGGATTAAACTCTCGCAGTTCTCTGTTGGGGCAATTTGTTTGACTCAAATATTCTTCATGTCTGCTGTCTCAAATAGCAATTCAAGACCTTGCACTAATTAAGCAAAATTATAAAAATATTATATTTTTTTACTTGTGTTCTAGGCAAAAAATTATTTTACAAAAGATAGGAATACAGCTGCAGGTATCCAGTTATTGTATTTTGACTGACATAATCTCCATTCTTTCAGCACAAAGTCATCTGCTCCATAGAATATGTAACAAGGGAAGATTCATTTTAGTTACATATGTAGTAAGTATCCACATACATGCTGTCAAGGTGTCATTAATGCACACCTAGTTTCCTAAAATAATTCTTCCAATTCACTTTGTGTCCAGCCCTGGGCATTTAGTTGCATCAACAACTTGTTCCTGTGCTTATTAATTTCAAACCAACTGTTAATCATGTAGTTTAATTGCTGGTAGCCTTTCTCACTACATTGCTTTAGCAAAAAGTGCAGAAAACTGATCACTGAATAAATGTTTAAGTTTAAATAAATCAAACACACCTGGAAAGTGCATCTTTATTTTCTGTTATGAGGAAAAAACACACAACACAGGTACATTCCTTTGTTTAGGAAAGCGAATGGCTAACTTAACTTCGGAATAAAATTAAATAGAATCCCCAAAAGTTATAACACATACTAATCCACTGAGAAATCCTGCTGCTAGATTTCTTTCTTGATACATGAAGCTGAAGTACACATCTATTATGTTTTGTGTTTTTGTCATTAGCACTTGACTTGACAAAATTAAGAGATTTTAAGTGTTGTTGTACATCTTCCACACACAACATTATAAGATTTGAAGACTGAGTACTGCTACTCTTTTCTACATTCCTTTCTGAAATTCTTCTATCAACGTGTCGCACTCTTCATCTGACCTGCTGAAAACATTACTCAAACCCTAATACCTTGATTTTATATTACCTTCTGTTGCCTCATTCACAGAATCACAGAGTCACAGAATAGTCAGGGCTGGAAGGGACCTTTGCAGATCATCTAGTCCAATCCACCTGCCAGGGCAGGGTCACCTAGAGCAGATTACACAGGAACATGTCCGGGTGAGTTTTGAATGTCTCCAGAGAGGGAAACTCCACGACCTCACGGGGCAACCTGTTCCAGTGCTGTGCCACCCTCAATGTAAAGTTCTTCCTCATGTAGAGGTGGAATTTCTTGTGTTTTAGTTTATGGTTGTTACTCCTTGTCTTGTCACTGGACACCACGGAAAAGAATCTAGTACCTTTATCTTTGAGATATTTGTATGCATTTATGAGATCCCCTTTAAGTCTCTCTAGACTAAATAGGCCCATCTCCCTCAGTCTCTCTTCACAAGAGAGATGGTCCATACCCCTAATGGTCTTTGTGGCCCTCCACTTGACCTGCTCCAGAATCTTCTTACCTTTTTGAAACATTCATCACAATGCAGTTGCAGATTAGGCAGGACAATAGAGACAAGACTTTGAAAAAGGGTGGAGGTACATACTTTTTGCACCCAGATTTTATCAACTATTTTTTGTATTACTTACTGAAGGGAATTATTTTTTAAATCTGTGCATATTGTATTTATAAATTTAAATTAAGAACTAACAACCCTAGGTGTAGTGTATTTAATACTCTTTTCTTTCATCTTATGTTTCTCTCTTTTACATACTTCATTCTTATTTATTAGCTTGATCACTATTTCTATTCTGACTTTACAGCAGTTCACTTGCTGGACACTTTATAAATCAGAATATTTTTCATATTTAGCTTATTTTGGTGTAATTTCAATGTGGTTATTTATAGGTGTATTACTATTAAAATTTTGGTGCAATTAGTTCAAATCATCTTATAGCAGAGGCTTTTCTGATGTAAAAAGGGCGTGTCAATGTTGTTTGGTTTTGCAATAAGTAATGCGCAACAGAAGCTAAAATCTTTGGATTTGATTCTTCCTCAGCTCTATTGTCCTCTAAACTCTTCTCCCCCCCAGTTTTACTTTATTTCTATTATTCATTTTTGAATTGGTTGTATTTCATCAATAATTAACAGTTGTATGCAGTTTGAAACAAACATTTGTAACAATATTAAGAAAAAAATGGGATTCTTTTGAACAGTTTAGCTTGAAAAGTTTGCCCGAATGTTTTGATGGGTAGGTATTCAAGATCGCACAAAATGCAGTTCAATGTATATATATAATCCTTTCAAAGACAAATAGCTTATAGTTTAGTTAAGAATGGGCAGTCAGATAAGCAACTCAGAGAAGCAGGCAATATGATTTGTAAGAATATTTAGAATGGATATTTTTGGCCAACATTACCATTTTCAAGACAAAAAAAGATAGTTAATTAAAGTAAGAGATGGAAAAAAATTAAATCAAATTTGTTTATTTGTTTTCTTTTGCAGATGGATTGGAAAGGCATCAACTTAGATATGTTATGCATAAGAAGTCTGTAAGTAATAAAGGCAGTCATCTATTTATTAGCTGTAACAGACATTATATCCACTTCTCCTGCAAAAGTTGTGGGAGTTATTTCCTGTAGTACAATTGTATTACTTTCTTCCCCTGCCTTTTTGTGCATTTAGGCTTCATTATTCACTTTTGATCTTTTTATTGACCAAGTGACCTTCAAGGCTCATGGAACTGGCAGAGGCAGTTGGGCTAAAGTGGGAGCTGAAGATGAAATGCAGGCAGGGGCAGACCTTGGAGGCACGACTGGAGCCTTAATGGGCCAGTGCCAGGGTGCATTGTGCTGCCTGCATGACAATTGCCGAGGAGCCGTGCAGAATGCATAGTCTCAAAATTTTCCTCGAGGTGAACCAGGAAAGTCATTTGAAAGCAGCCTGGGAAGAGATATGGTTTAGAGTAGAAATGAAGCCTAAATCTGGTTCAGGGCATGGATTAATGTGAGGGGGGATGCATTGCTTCAAGGCTGACTGGACGGTCCCAGGGATCAAATGCCAGTCAGGACTGTAGTTAGGCGGCTGAAACTACATCTACAATGCTCAAGAGAGAGATTAAAGATAAGTAAAGTCTGATTTATGGTTTCAGTTAGGGACATGGTTATTTATAATGCAACATTCTTGTTTGATGTTCCTGTCTACATTTAATTTTATTTCTGATAGTGATATCTCCTGTTGCTGTTATTCTTCCAAGTTCTACTCATTTTTCCTTTCCTAGTCATATATAATATATTTTTTGAGGTCCTGCTTACACATAAATATTATCATTTGGTCAGTGTCCATTTTACTTAACGGAACAGCTAGAGAAATGTTCTACAAAGGTAACACTAAAGTACTGTTATCTTCCAAAAATATTTTTTGATATCATTACAGGAAGTAGTAAAAATAACACATATTTAAAACATAGTTAACTTAGTTCTAATTCAAATCTTTTAATACTTTATCTATGATGGGAAAAATTCAACACTTCATTGGGTAGTTGATAGATACCAGTTTAATATTATTGCAGAAAATTCCCTTTTCAAATAAGATATGAAGACAGTTTGTATTTTAATTGAGGGATACTAAGAGGAGGGTACCATATATTGAAAATTATTTCAGATTATATAGACTGCTAGAAAAAAAAAAGATTGCATTTATGGGGCAAGAAAGGGAAGCTGTAGAAATCACTAAAGAAGGTAACTGGCTAACTTGTTTAAATAAATTATAAAACCAATGGGTTAGTTAAAGTACTGGGAGTATATACATTATAGAATGCTTATGAAAGGAAATGGTTCTTACTTTGTTGCATATTATCCTCAGCAGCATGAAATTAATCAGTTCGGTAAGACTGAATAATTCTGAAAGCAACATTTGCACCTTTCACATTTGGATGTCTGAAAATTAGGTGTTTAAGTTAGAAGTAGTCATCCTAAATTCTTTTTTGTGATGATGGAAAGAAACAGACACCTTTGGATTAATCTGACTTGTCTTATGCATCTGTGTTGGGGTGAAGTACATTGTTCTTTGGAGCTCTCTTTCTTCCATCAATAAAAATTGATGAGGATGACAGATTTAAATAACATTTTGAAGGTCTATAGCCAGGTAAGAATAATGCCCCTCCCTTCACAACTCTCACTCATATTCATGAAATAACGACCTGTATGCACATCCATCTAATTCTTCAAAGTGTAACATTTTCCCTCATCAAGTACATTTTTCAACACTTTCAAAGGTGGTTGCACCACAAAGCACAGAGGAGCACTGTGAATAAAGAGCTTTAACAGGACTCAGAAGAGACAGTTTCTGATTCTTCAATGAATGAGATAAATGAGCAGAACTTGAAAGAATAGGTAACTCATCTGTGAAAATGGAATAAGCTGAGCAGGAAATAACTGTTATGTTGAGGGAATACAGAAAAAAAGGAATAAAATATTTAATAAAAATAAAACTATAGGTATTGCATTCATTTGGAAACAGTGGGGTTTTTTTCCCTCTCCTATGGTTAAGAATGGGTTTTTCTGTGTTTTTATTTTGTTAACTTTTAAAAATTATTATTATTATTATTGTGTTCAATAATTTTTGGTAAAAGTGTATGGAGGGAATGAAAAGAAAGGATTCTAAATAGGTCATAGAATCACAGAATGGCTAGGGTTGGAAGGGACCTTAAAGATCACCTAGATCCAACCCCCCTGCCATGGGCAGGGATGCCATTTACTAGATTACTCAAAGCCCTGTCCAACCTGGCCTTGAACACTTCCAGAAATGGGGCATCCACACCTTCTTTGGGCAACCTATTCTAGTGCCTAACCACCCTCGCAGTAAGGAATTTTTTCCTAGCATCTAATCTAAACCTGTCCTCTTTCAGTTTAGAACCATTGCCCCTTGAACAGTGTATTTTCTACCTGCATAAAAGTCCCTCTCCCTCCTTTTTATAAGGCCACTCTTCTTTTGATGCAACCCAAGATATGCTTGGCCTTCTGGGCTGCGAGTGTACACTGTTGGTTCACGTTCAGCTTTTCACCCATGAGAACCGCCTGTTCTCCACAGGGCTGCTCTTGATGATTTCTTCTCCCAGTGTGTACTCATATCTGAGATTTTTGTAGGGTCACTTCTCAAGTTTGTCAAGGTCCCTCTAGATATGCTGTTCTTCTGTTGTTAACTTAAAGACAGCTTTGCAAGGTAAAGGACTTTTACAGTGTTAGAGAATGCTGCTCTTACCAACATACTCCTTGGTTTGGTAAAATGTGTAGTATATGCATCTGGATTTTTTTGACTTTCTTCTGGATGTTTCACTTTGTCATAAGGTTTGATTATGTTCTCCAGAGAAAAAGAAAATTGTGTGATACCAGCAAATCTTTTTTCCATCAGTGTAGGTTAAAATATTGTTCACATTTTCAAACCTGGATAGGCTTTTTTACCAGACAGGCTTTGATGTTTCAGTGCTGTGCATTAATCTCAAAATTTAGGTGTCCACCAGAAAGTTTAAATACATGAAAATAGTTCCTACTGGGTAAGAAGTTAATGAAATAAGGTTAAGGTAGCTTGAGTTAACTTTACCACAAGGTAAGAGCCTGTATACAGGCAGCTACCACAAATCAGCTGAGGTCTGTGAAGCTGTTGCACTACAACTTGTTCATTCATAAAAGCCCTTTACTGTGCTTTGAAATCTTCGGTATTTTGATACAATAAGCATCACAGGTTGTAAATGCATAATTAATGGACTCTTTCTCTGCTTATGCTTTACTGTTCAATTTTCTCTGCTTTAATTGCATTAAACTACTGCATTAAAGAAACCTCACACACACAATTATGTTGATTTCACTTAAAGTTCTAAACTGATTTATATTATTTTGTTTAGTGTTAGACTACTAATAGGTATGTACGATGATGCCTAGTAGTGATATAACATTGAGTATTAACAATGAGTCAGCTCAGAAGCAGTTAATTTAACATCAGATTGTACACAACCCACATTTTCAATTTATATTTTCTTTAGCACACAGCCCAGTAAAGTTTCATGTGCAAGTTTTATGTAGCAGATCACTAGTGGTAGAGTGAAGTATTCCTTAACTCCAAGCTGGCTGCCCAAATGAAGCTTAGACCTTTAGGACATGCCTTTTTCACACTGCTCTGATCCTTTTTACTCTGTGCCACTTGTGCATTTTGTGCTGCCTGGCTGTGTTAGACTTCATGTGAACATGTTTTGTGTCTGCCAGTTTTACCCTGCCAGAGATTAAAAAGGAATTTAGACTCCTTCACTTATCACTGAACTGAAACATGGCTCAAGCAACACCATTTTCCTTAAGTGTGGCATGATTAATTTACTTTGAATATTCTGGACATGAGTAGTGTTATGAAAGAGAAGACTGGACTGCCCTATAAGATATGGTACTACAGTTTTTACATACAATCTAAGCACACAATCTGCACCGTCCCAACTTCTGTTTCCATCAGGAGTGTCTGAAATAATGTAGGTCTGTGATACAGCTCACTAGAGTGTTGTCTTAGTGTGAAACTGAAGGTGTTATTTGCATGCCTTGGGGAAAGGAAAAAGGTCTTCAGGTATGTTTGATGCTGCAAGACGTCCTTGGATTGTGTTGGAAGATGTGGGAGTAGAGGAAAGAAGTCCTGATGTAGTCTTGTCCTTATTGTTTTGGGAATTGACTAAATCCCTCATTCAGCTCAGGTTTAATCTTGGAAAAAGCTATCTGGGACAGTCGAATAGTGATCTAGTGGGAGAGTTACAACTGTGTGGTGGGATAATCAGGACCAATGCTTGAGTTTTCTCCCTAGCCCCTTGTTCTTTCCAGTGTAGACAATATGAAGTTCTTCTTTAGGATTCAGGAAAAAATAGATGGCCTGAATCATGCTATTAAACTACTACCTATTTGTAAAAAGGTCTGCAACTCTTTTAGTTGTGATTCCTTGGTAGCTTTGACATGCACTTTCACACTACCACAGGGGTTAAAACCTTCCATCCTTCCAAGGGCCTAAGTGAGACATGACGCACAGGGAATGCTCAGCAGATTCAGTGCAGCAAATTACTACTGTCATGAACCAAAAAAACCCCAATACCAAGCAACAGTTTCCACAGTTTGTTTACTGTTTGTAAAAACCCTCCAATTTTTAGGTAAATATCTTTCAAGAAGCTCTCCTGCCAGAGTCGGTCATTAAACCACAAAGTCTGTCTCTTCCTCTTTCTTATCATTCTCTTTCTTTGCCTCTGTAAGGTTTCTGGGAGACATTATTAACAACTCAGCTACTTTGTCAAACTCTGAGAGGTTTTCTCCAAACTGCCACATCTACAAAGAACCTGTAGGAAGCTGTTCTGTCTAACTTCAACCAGAATAGCTTATCATTAAAATTATGCTGGCATTGTCCTTGTCTAGTAAATACAGAACTGACAGCCTGTGGTGTATTACGGTGTGTGCTGCTGCCTTCTCTTGTAAAACAGATGGTTTTGAAACACCAAATGAACACATAGCCTTTCAAAGGCAGATTCTGTTCACAATGCAGTGTATATTGTCCTCATTACCATCTCTGATATCTATGTATATCACTTCACTGAGATATATATATATAATACATTTATATTGCAGTAAAGTATTATTTCAAAATTTTAGTTATGAGCCACAGATGATACCAGTAAATTCAGCAGATTCTGGGAACTCTCAGGAGAGGCTGAGGTGAGCTGTAGTGCACAGCATTAGGAAGGATGAATCACTCCCATCCTCTCATTTATCAAAGCTGATATCCATGACAGGCTGAAGGAGAATCAACAGTTATGGAAGAATATTTAGCCTCTGAATTAAAAGAGAGGCTTTTTAAGTTTTAAAT
This sequence comes from Manacus vitellinus, assembly GCF_001715985.3. Taxonomy (NCBI): domain Eukaryota; kingdom Metazoa; phylum Chordata; class Aves; order Passeriformes; family Pipridae; genus Manacus; species Manacus vitellinus. Next base: position 44,955,687 of record NW_021940208.1, on the reverse strand, counting down.
ATTTGCCATCAAAGCCTAAGCTTCACAAAACTGCCTTTCCCCAATCTGTCTTTTGTCAATACTGATGAAGCACCAGTGTAGGTCTGTAGCAACAGTCCAGATTTGTTTTCATGTCATATCAGCATTACAAAATCGACCTCTGTTTAGACATTTGAGATTTTTTCAGTTAATCTCAAAATTACTTGTTAATTATGTTTGTAAATCTTGGACTTCATAAATGAGGACGACTGAAGCTTAAGCACTATAATGAAAGACATTTTGGCTGGTCCTATTCAGTGCAAATAAAGACCAAGGGATAAAATTGGCAAATGCAGTTGCACTTGATCTTGACAGGGGATAGTATTATGGATGCTGCTTCTCATGGAGTGCATCCTGGAGTATCTGTAAACATTCAACTGCTGGGCAAGGAAATACCTTGTATCATTAAAACTTTGGAGTCATGCTATGCATGATCCTTTAAAAAAAATCCACAGAGAAGTAAAAAATATTTCAGATTTGAATTCCGAAATCTTGCTGAAAGACAGGCTGTTTTCGATATTGTACAGTTGCAGGTGAATCAGGCAAGAGAGAAATCATTAACAAATTCTTTGTTTCTTTTGACTTCAGCTTTCCTGATGTAGATTAGGGAAGTTTCTTCTAGGAAGCAGGTCAGGAGTTATAAAATGAAAAAAAATACTATAGGCAAACATGGCATAATTATTATGTTACCAGTCACACAGTAACCCTTACTCAAAGGAGAATTTATTGCAGCATTAATTTACAAGATCTTTGAACAGTCTTGTATGATAAATGTAATTTGGATTTGGTCTGGTATCCTGTTTTGTCTTGAGATAATAATTCTTTGCAGTTTAATTTTATTAAAGTAGCAAGTTGGAGAATGCTGTTCTGGATCCACATAGTGAATTATTCATTGCATTTCAAATATTAAGTTGCCATCAAATGCTTTCTGATCTGCATTACATAAAGTCATGTTGGATGTCTGATGTCTGGACTGCCTATGTAATGAAGAACCTCTCAGACAGTGTTCAATCAAAATACACTTGAGAGAAAGCAGACACGGTATTTTGATAAGCATCATGAGTACTCTATAGTTTTGTTTTGTTTGGGTTGTTTCCTAAGCAGGAAGAATACTGAGATCACCTCATCCCTTCTCAGAACTGCGTACAAAAAAGCACAAAAGTTTTGATTTTAAAGCTATTAGAATGACAATTTAGTGAGTTTCTAGGGCTTCAGTTACTGGTGAAGCAGTTAAAATAATATTTTTAAGATCTCTAATTTTATCCTACAAAGGCTATACTCTTACTATTCTATGTAATAAATGTAATGCTGTGTTCAAAAACCTAAATATCTCTGCAACATGGCCTTAGATTGCAGTCAGAAAGAGGATCTCTTCCCCACTTTTTGTATTCTCTGAGAATGTAAAAGTAAAAAATCCTCAGAACTCACATTAATAAAAACATGACTTTTAAAAGGCTTAAAATATATGGAGACAAATAAGAAAGTTAAATAAAATGTTTAAGAAGTCCAAGTCAGAAGAAGAGAATGTTTGTTATTTTTATACATTAAGTGAACTTATTCCTTGATTTTCAGCAGACATGCTGTCTTGTAATTTATTTTTTTTAATTATTTGAATGTCTGAATGACCTGGTCTCTCTTTTACTATTTAATTTTCACAGGCACAAATACTGGAAGACAAAAATTTGCATCATTCAGATACATCTGATTTTTTTGTTTTGATTTTTTGTCCTTAGAGGTCTGTGGGAGATATTGCTCTCAAAGTAAAGGTGTGCTTCCTGCTCAGCGTTTAGCTGTTTCCATGGACAGTATTACGTCCTTAAGCATGAAGAAACAAGACTGTTCTCATGGTACCTGTAATTCCCAGTCTTGATAGCTTCAAAGCTGTGATTCAATGTTAAGTCACTAGGTGGCATGTGGCAATGAAAGAGAAAGAAGTTAATATTGAGATGTTCTGGTGAGTGCAGCTGGCACTGGACATCTTGCAATAAACACATTAGAGATAATGTATTGCCATCTGCCAGTATTTTATTCACTTGTTGGACAACAGACCATAGTTGTCTATTGCTCAACACTCTTTTACTCATAAATGATACCAAAATCTGTTCAAATATTTCCTTTTGATAACTTTATGAAAAATCATTCTATGTGCCTGTTTGTTGTAGAAATAGTGTCTTTTCCTCCTGTCCCAACCTCTGCCTAATAAAGGCAGACACAGTCTGCTTCTTCATAACAACATAACTTAAGTATACAAAAATAAAAGGATAAATTAGGGAGATATTGGGGGTGAGGGAGAAGAAGAAACAGATATCAGTACTGTAGTGCATACATAGCCATATCATTCTGTGAAACTTGTATGATTCAAATTACATATAACATATAACATTCCAAGAATTAAGCTTACAAAAGAAATGTTTCTGTCCCAGCTGTACATGAGATTGAAGGAAAATGGATCTGCCAGTTAATATAACTCTCTGTCATGGAAATCTGTGTAAAAGTGGTAGTTCTACTACCAGGTAGGATACATGTCCCCATAGAAATAATCAATAGGAGCAGCAGATAGATACAAAAAATTGTGTCTCTTTCACCTCTCACCCTTTAAAAATTTCTACCTGTATTCTAGGATAACATTGATTGTACAAAGGTCAGAGACAAAAGGTAGCTTTTTTGTAACCTTGCCTAGTTCATTTAAAAGTGTCAGAGGCTGTAGCAATCTATGCCAAAATACATGGGGAAGTTGTAGACTAAAATTTTTGGTAATGTTTGTCATTCCTTGTCTTTACGAAAACATCCTTTGTATTTCTAAACTGTGTGCAGTATCTGTCTGCAGGTAAGTAAGCCCACGTAAGTTGTTTAGCAATTATGTTATCCTGCCCTGTGAGATGTGTTGCCTTATTCCACTACCCCTGAACACTCTCTCTTTGGAAAGCCTTACAGGCATGAGAATCTCAGGTGGTGTCTGGGTAGAACAACAGAGATACCTTCCTGATTTTTGTTTCTTCATTTGCTGCCACATCTAATTGTGGAGGTAGAAGTTACAAGGCTTTGAGGTATACAGGAGATCAGAATTTGGTGAAGTGACATTTTGAAGTATTGAATGCAGAGTCATGATGAATTAAAAAAAAAACCCCAGGAGAAAAGGAGGCTTGGGAGAGGCTTTATTGCTCTTTACAGCAACCCAAAAGGAGGTTATAGTGATGTGGGAGTAGGCGTGTTCTCCCAAGTAACAAGTGATAGGATGAGAGGAAACAGCCTCAAGTTGCATCAAGGAAGGTTTAGATTTGATATTAGGAAAAATTTCTTCACTGAAAGGTTTGTTAAGCATTGGAACAGGCTGCCCAGAGAAGTAGTGGAGTCACCATCCCTGGAGGTATTTAAAAGACATGTAGGTGTGGCACTTAGCGGTATGGTTTCAGGGTAGACTTGGCAGTGTTGTGTTAACAGTTGGACTCGATATTGGAAGTCTTTTTCAAGGCAAATCTATGATTTTATGATCTTATATCTATATATCTATGATTCCATGAATCTATGATTCTATGATCTTGTATCTTCTCTCTGAAGAAGTTTTCATCCCCTGAAGAGGGTTCAGATGGACTGAGAGAAAAAGACCTGCCAGTGACTCCTAGCTGATCAGCTGGGAGTTGACTTTCTGGTGCATCCTATGTGATCCAATCCTTTCCTTTTGACCATTAGAATCAAGAAGGATACCATATGGGCAGCTATATCTCTCGTGTTAGCCCCTAGAGCCAGCCTTTATCAGATCAAGGTGTCCCTTGGTATTATTATTAATGCATCAGAGGATTATGAGCAATGAAACTTTCAGAGCTTGTCCAGTTTCATGGTGCACCAATTCTTACCCATTATTTGGTGTTTGCTTTTTAAACACAGAATAAGGATCATTAGACAGTTTTCTTTGGGAGCCATTTGTATGTCGGAGGGGACAATATGTCCCACAATTTTGGTATCCTTAAAGAAACAGATCAGATGATACATGACAGCATAAAAAAGAAAGAAAAATGGAACTTCCATTAATCAGAGAGAAAGAAAATACATGGAATTTAAGCAGAAAACTGAAGTAACTGATTATTTCTCAGTACGAGCCTTATCATTAGCACAGCAAAAAATAATTCCCTCTTATAATGAAGTAAATGTTTTTTCTGGATAATTTAAGCACAGAGTCAAGAAGTCACTTCAGGTTAAGCAAGAGATTCTTAAAACATAGTCCTGTTCTGCCTATATCGAGACACAAATTACCCCTACATCTGTGTTTTTTGCTTTTGCTTGGACTGTTTTTGTGTAATCATTTCTGCTCATCTTGATCTGATACCTTTCACTCTGAACGTGACCTTAACTGCCTTGGGTTTTTATTCTGTCCTAGTTTTTAGGGATGGCTAAAATTAAATTTCTCTTTAATAAGGTAATCTGTCTTAGCAGACACTGATTATCTACTTAAACTATTATTTAATCACTCTTAATAGGACTGCAAAGTATCTTCATAATACAGTGAGGAATAAGAATTTTGAGGGGAGAGAAAAGGAAAAGAGACATGTCTGGTTGTCACTCCAAACATTGTATCTGAAATTAAGAACATATTTTAGGATTCACAAAAGTGAATTAGGATGTCTACATTTGATTATTTGTCCAGACTGTCTTCATAAACAATGCGTTTGATTCAAGATGCTTATTTATCTCTATTAACTCTGAAGTAAGCCTTGCAAACTACTTCAATTGTAGTTGTCTAAATTTAAGTGAGACATATCTTACCTACAAGGACAAAATGCTTCACTACTGAAGAAAGCTTCTTTGTTGGTAGATACTCAGCACAGGAACAGCCTAAACAGAATTTGTTTCAAACTCACACAGGATGAGAAATATCTTTCTTAATTTTGGATGGCTAAGTTGAAGTCGAACACTTTTAGAATGAATTCACTTGATTTTGACATTTGTATTAGGATGAGTTGAATCATGGTTTGGAGAAGAGATCAGAGAGATTTGTGCCATTATTGTGTTCCTTTATAAGAACCCTGTTATTGATGTAAAGTACAATAGTAATATCAAAGGGAATATTTATGATATCAAGCCCCTCAAGATTTGAATCAAACGTTGCAATTTTTTTTCCTAGTTGTTAATCAGTAGCTACAGCTGGATAGTTATGAGTAAGCAATTTCATTGTGAATTCTGTTTGCTTGGCAAATCTTTTGTTTTAAGGAAAAATGAAGACAATCCCGATATGAACAGGCTGTCTGGACGAGCCCTGTCCCCAGGGCTGTGTGGTCCAGTGTGGACCTGATCAGTAACTGGGGGAAAAGTAATTGCGGAAGTGGGACTTCACAACCTCGAGTCATTGACCCCCAATTCAAAATGGACCTCAGACTCAAATGGAGGGAAGAATTGTGCACACAGACTAATTAGCATGAGAAATGAGAGATATAACTAGCAAATAGGGGGTTGAGTACTAACTAATAAAAAAGTTATGTACTCTGTAACCAATAAATGACGTTAAAATGTATAAATGACTTAAGGTTTTGATGATAGGTGAACTAGCCATTTGTGGGTTAACTCTTAGCTCCCTACTTGGCACAAACTAGAATAAAAATTGGAAATATCTCTCCTTGGTGTATGAATTGGTGCTGCACACTGGGTAATAAGCCCGTGCTTGGGACAACATTTCCACCATTGTCAATAGAGACTGAAATGTGACTGAAGTACTCCTTGTGCATATTTCCGAGTATTTTCATCATGCAATCACTTGAATTTGTACCTAGTTCAGTGTGTTATTTAGTCCAACAGTAAACATATTCTTACAAAAACTTGGATGTTTGTTGTATTAGCTTAACTTCTGCTCATCTCCACTGAGACGTGATCAGGTTTTATTATGTTTATTTTCTTTTGTGCTGATAAATTCTTAAAAAGTGCCTTATGCTGCTGTGAAAAGAGAACATAGTCCAGAAGGAACTTTGATATATAGTCTTTTTAATGTTTGTTAAAATTTAATATTTAGAAACAAAGTGATTGTCTCTAATATAAATGTTAACATATGAATTTACAAATGGGGCAGACTGCTACTTTTAATATATTCATTATCACAGCTCTTGTCTTGACTTAGGAATGTAGCTGAGAAAAAGACAAGAATAAAATTTCAGATTATATTTCTCTTTTCCATATTTATTATCTCTAAGTTTATTGTTTTATTTTTCCATGGTTACACTCATACAAACATATTGAAACTTCAATGAGTTCTTTATGAGGGAAATGAGAATGTTGACTATTGTTTTCCTTTTCATAGTCTAAAAATTACTTCCTTTGTTCAAACGCTGTTTAATTATTTAGAAACTGACTGGTCATTAGATGTTTGAAACAACTAAACAAATCAATGCTCACTATTAAACTGAGAAAATGTCATTGTGCTACATTTCAATTAATTGATCTTGGTTAATCAGTTAATCATGAGTATTATCTCTTTAGAGGAAGACTGTTTTTGGTGTGCAAGCCTTTCCAGTATTATCCATTGTTACACACTCAGATGAACTGATCAACATCAGTCAAATTGAGACATGAATAAAGTTCACAATACTGTCGTAAGTATTACTAACAACTGAAATTTTCATTTCCGAGTTTTTGTAAGAATATGTTTACTGCTGGACTAAATAACACACACACACATCCCACACCCCTCATTTAAAGAACAGTTTCAGAACAGAATGATGTCTGCATTTGTACTCCAATGACAATTTTCATTTTAAAATCATGTTTTTCTAGCTTGCTGAAATGTTTTTCCTACTGATGAAGGTGCAAAGATCCTACTATAAGCAAATTAGGGATGTACTGAGGAACATAAAGAGTTGCATAATATAAAAAGTCTCACACCAATGAAAGAATTATAATTAACTTTTACCACCATTAATGATATCCTTTACATATATAAAGACTGAAGTGTGATTTACTTGGTCTTTTATTTGATGATATCAAAAGGATATAAATGTATATATCTTCTGTGCAATTAAGAGGTAGGTATTTAAATGGGTATAAATGTGTTCTAAATAGAATACAATTTATATTGTAAGAATTTATTCTGTTGGAACAAAATGACCTTGCTAATACAGGTGAGCAAAAATGTGCATATAAGAGCACTTCAGGATGTGAGAATGCAATCCTGTTGTCAGTCAGAAAGAGAAGCTCATTTCTGGGCAGCAGGGAGTCCTAGCTGATACAGAACCATGAGCCTAAAACAGGATCCTCGAGTGCTGCAGGCTTGACATTTTGCTTCTGTTTCCCACAGCAGGTGGCTACAAACCATAGCCTAATATGTTGCGACACATGACTATAACTTGTCTGGTTAGAGTATCTGTTTGGCAAGCAAAGCTTTCCACATTTTACCAGTAATGACACAGTGCCAGAGGACAGACATTTTGGTCGGTGGATTGTAGATACAGTGACCTGGTGAATTTGTTGTATGTTAAAGCTTGCCTACAGGAGCACTGATATAATCAAATATGGACAATTCCTTGGCTATTAGTGAAATGCTTATTTTCCAAAAGTAAGTAAATAGTGAGGGTCTTGACAGGATATACTAGCAGGAAAAGAAAAAAATTAAAAGCTTTGTATCTGTCTCAGAGACAGATCAATAAGAAGACTGGTTATGGACATCAAACATTCACCTCTGTATTTTCATATAAATGCAGAATCGGGTGCCACTGGAGAAAAATTGCTTCCCTCTGAAAGCAGCTTTCACCTCTCTGTGCAATGGAATGTATGTTCAGTGCATTCCTAAATATCTATGTCACTGACTAGAAATGCATCCGATTCCAGCTGTCTCAGAAGAAAACAATCTCCAAAGTAGAGCTTTTTAATCTCTCCAAACATGAAGGAAAACTTTCAATGCAGCTCCAAGCTCATAAAATCTTATTGAACAAAAATTTAAGATTACCAGTTGTCTTGAAAATATTTGTGATAAGCCTATGCAATTAATTTACATTTGATTCAATTTTCTGGAAATAGAAATTGTATATTTTTAAAATACAATACTAGTTATTTAGAAAAAATCATAGAATCATAGAATCAACTGGGTTGGAAGAGACCTCCGAGATCATAAAGTCCAACCCTTGATCCAACACCGCTGTGGTTACTCGATGTGGCAGTTTGAGCCACATTAGAAATCCAAAAATCCAATTTCCAGGCTTCCCCCCACCCCTTCCCAACAATTTATCCTAACACCAGAGAGAAACTTTCAAACCAGAGGCTTCTGTAGGGGAAGGGGGAAGTATATACATTTATTTACTCAAATAAATATACTGTACAAACTAAAAGCAACTATATTACATTTCTGTCAGTCCTTTTAGCCCCTTCCTTTAACTTTAGTCCAGAAAGAAACCTTTCAAGGCTGGAAAGTAACCAGTCCCTCTTGTGGGAGTGTTCTGGGCCTGAACACTCTCCCCTCACCAAGTTCCAGTTGTTTGTTGCAGTCTCTCCTCCTCACAAAGTCCAAGAAGATAGCTTTGAGTCCTTGCTCTTCTGCTGCTGTGTGGTTTCTCCCTTTCGATGTCCCACCTTGGTTTGTAGGCTGCTGCAGCGTAGCTTATCAACGTACGTGTCCTGGAATCTTCATTCCTGTAAGTCAGTTTTTGGCTGCCCCCGGTCAGCTTCGGCAGGCAATTCCTGAGCTCTTGGCCCGTCTCCAATTTCACCTGGGACTCTTCTCCCGAGTGCCGGGCCTACCTCCTCCGTCTTGTCTCTTGGCTCAGCTTCAATGCTGAGCCTCTCCTCCACTGTAAGTGGAGGGAAAGAAAAGCCCCCCTCTACAGCTTCACTGCAGAAAAGGAGGGGAGAGAGGGCTTGGTTGCAAAGCCTGCCTCTCTCCTCTTACCTCAGGTGCTGTGAAATCTCTTACTTCACAGCACACACTCCAAATGCTGCTTCCAACTCTGGCCCAAGCAGAGTTGGGGGGTCGCAGGGCCCCCCTTTCCCCCCTGGAGGGGGAGAGAGGCAGCCCAGCCACCCCCTGGCCTTCTCCACCTACACGCAGCAGACACCAACAGCAAAACAGCCAAGACAGAACTGCCAACCGCTTCTGGTGCTGTGATATATGATTTTGAGCAGAAGTGAACAACATGGATGGTGACTGGTTCTTCAGGGAACACTGCCCTGGCACCCAATCACCTCTGAGCCCCTCGAACTCTCAAGGGGGGCCAATTTCAAGCCATGACACTAGACCATGGCACTAAGTGCCACATCCAGTCTCACCTTAAAAACCTCCAGGGAGGGTGAATCCACCACCTCCCTGGGCAGGCCATTCCAATGTCTGATTACTCTCTCTGTAAAAAATGTCTTCCTGATATCCAACCTAAACCTCTCCTGGCAGAGCTTAAGACCATGCCCTCTTGTCCTACTGCTGGTTGCCTGGTAAAAGAGACCAACCCCCACCTTGCTACGGCCTCCTTTCAGCTACTTGTAGAGAGCAATGAGGTCTACCCTGAGCCTCCTCTTCTCCAGGCTAAACAACCTCAGCTCCCTCAGCCTCTCCTCATAGGACTTGTGCTCCAGTCCCTTCACCAGTTTCATTGCTATTCTCTGGACCTGCTCCAGCACCTCAATATCCTTCCTGAACTGAGGGGCCCGGAACTGGACACAGTACTCAAGGTGTGGCCTCACCAGCGCTGAGTACAGGGGGACTATCACTTCCCTAGTCCTGCTGGTCATATTATTCCTGATCCAGGCCAGGATGCCATTGGCCTTCTTGGCCACCTGGGCACACTGCTGGCTCGTGTTCAGTTTACCGTCAATCAGCACTCTCAGGTCCCTTTCTGCCTGGCTGCTCTCCAGCCACTCTGTCCCCAGCCTGTAGTGCTGCCTGGGGTTGTTGGTGCAGGACCCGGCACTTGGCCTTGTTGGACCTCATCCTGTTGGAATCAGACCATGTCTCCAGCTAGTCCAGGTCCCTCTGAAGAGCCCTCCTGCCTTCCAGCAGATCAACACTCCCCCTTAACTTGGTGTCATCTGCAAATTTGCTAATGGTACACTCAATCCCCTCATCTAAATCACTGATAAAGATATTAAACAGAACTGGGCCCAACACTGATCCCTGGGGGACACCACTAGTGACAGGCCGCCAACTGGATGCAGCCCCATTCACCACCACTCTCTGGGCCGCCCTCCAGCCAGTTCCTAACCCAGCACAGAGGGCCCCTGTCCAAGCCATGGGCTGCCAGCTTTTCCAGGAGTATGCTGTGGGAGATGGTGTCAAAGGTTTTGCTGAAGTCCAGGTAGACACATCCACAGCCTTCCCCTCATCCACCAGGCGGGTCACCTGATCATAAAAGGAGATCAGGTTGGTCAGACAGGACCTGCCCTTCTTAAACCCGTGCTGGCTGGGTCTGATCCCTTGTCCATCCTGTAGGTGTTGTGTGATATATTCACAGTCCTGTTTCTCTCTACACAACGGGAATAAAATTGCAGAAAGGCTTGACAATCTGAAACAAGAAAATTTCTGTGTTTCTAAATGCTGTATTCCAAACATGCTGTTGTTCTCATCACTCTGAAATATCCTGGGTTTTTCCTTTCTATCCATGGTTTGTCTTGCTACCTTTTCACTTTACCCCCTGCCTTTGCAGCTCTGCCATAGAGCCAGCTGTCACACAGGGCTGCCTGCATTAGGGAACAACTGAAGAACCATCCTGTGATGGGACATCATCCAGAGGTATGATTCAATTAAGTGAAAGGTCTTCTTAAGGATTAATTTGTACTTAGAGACACTGATCTTCATTTCTTCTTTAACAGTCAATGAAGAGAGACAAAGGCTTTTCAGCTGCTAATTTAGTCTATATAGTTAGGTTCTTCCAGAGGAGGATTCAAAGCAGGATCCTGCCTTTTTCTCAATCAATTATACAAGGGACTGGACTTTGTTAGCACTATTGAGAAGTTCCCTGAAGACTTGCCTTTTAACAAAAGTGAACACAGTAAAATATGTAAGAGGCTTGTCAAAAATCTTCCCCTGACTCCAATCTTTATGTACGCTTCAAGCTTTTCTCTCTTCACCTCTTATTCTGTGAGCTACTACCTCTCTGTTAGACAGTAACAGTTGCTTGTATCATTACTGCACGTATTCATTACTTTGGAAAAAAAGGTGTTTACTCTTCATTGGAGAGTATCATTTAAAATCATGGAAATGAAGGGAAAACACTGAAGGGAAAAAAAGAATCAGTGTATACTAGAAAATTTCAGTCAACCATCTTAGCCCTCATAATCTCTTCTCTCTTGTATTGGCAAAAGGATTTTCCTACAGTAGGATCAGCTAATTATGTAAGCAAGTTTGTAGTACTAAACCATCTTGGGTTCATCTCCTTATCCCTTTTCTTTATCTGCTTTTTTCTTTTTTTTGTCAAATCTGGAAGTTAATTGAGGGAAGATGTTTATTTTTTTACTGGTTCTATACTTTACAGTAATCCAAATATGCAATTTATATTGTCAAAGCAGGTACACAGAACTTAGATGTCAGGTGAAGTAAAAATATAAATGCTAAAAACAGCGTCAATACAAAGTGTTTAGATACAGTTTCTCATTAAAAATTAGTGCAGAGTCAAAACCTATAGTTTTAGTTTAAACCAGATGTCAATTTGTTAGCCCTTAAATACCTTGCCACTTTTTTTATTTCTTGTCTTCCCAATAATCAGAGGAATAAAATTTTATTACAAAGGTCAGAAATTTATAACATGCTGCCTCTACAGTTGATGAAAACACATAAGTCTTCTTAATCTAAAAATTAATGTTGCTTTTAAAAGGTCAAGTTATATTAGACTATTTGTATTTTTCAGCCTGGCAATAGCATCTGAATCACTTGGACTAATAGCAGACACAGTATACATACAGACTTAAAAATTAAAGCATTGAGAGCCAAAAGTTTTAATTTCAAGGAAACACATTAGTCACTTCATATGAAAGCATGAATTTTTGGAAATGATTAACATTTATTTTTAATGTCCATAATGCTTTTTAGAAATCATTCATCATGTTTCGAGGTCAATGCAAACAGAAAATGGGGATTCTTTCATAGTTGTTGGTCTGTGTACCTCTTTTGTAACTACCAGTGTTGTGAATAGCATGAAAAAAAAGACAATTTTTATTATTCTATTGACACTTACTTATTATTCTTATCACTCACCACTTACTGTCACAGGCAAAGAAGACTTGACTTTGGGAAATTAGTTTTATTTACTGTCAAAAAAATCAGAGTAGCATAATGAAATCTGCTCCACCACAGACCTCCATGGGCTGCAGAGGGGCAACCTACCTGTGCAAGTTTTGAGCTGGCTTCCCGCCAGGTCTCTGAAACTTGACAACAGAGCCTGTTTCCCAAAGAGAGAAAAAAAAAAACAAACAGCCAAAGTTATAGCAAAAATATATATTTTACATATAAAACAGATATGTACAGTGAGAATACTGTATACCTATCGCCCCAGAAACCCCAAATAGCTTCCTGAAAGGGAAGAGGGGAAGGGAGAAGGGAAAAAAGGATAAAAAAAGGATGAAAAGGGACAGAAGCAAAACAGGTATACACAACCTAAAAACCTGGGACAGAAGCAAAGCAGGTATACACAATCTAAAAACCCAGTAACCAGTAAAATAAAGAACTGGCAAAATCTCACCACTTCCTTTGAGAGAAGCGGTACGGCTGGGCGCAACCCAGCACTCTCCCCCCACATGTGGCAGATAACAGCAGTCACTGTAGGTTTCAGCTCCAGATAAGTAAGACCGAGACAAGGACCCACCGTTCTCGAACCTCGCCGGAAAGGAAGAGAGCGAGCTCTCTTATCTATACCTTATTTATACCCCAGGTTGCGTAAAGGAATAGCATGGAATACTTCCTAGGTCACCTTCCTAGTTCCTTCCTGGTTACAAACTGGTCTCCAGGAAGGCCTAGGGTGAAAACTATCACACTACCTCATCATAGTCTGTATCACAGGCTGCAGAGGAATCTTCTCCGGCACCTGGAGCACCTTCTCCCCGACCTTTTTAACTGACCTTGGTGTCTGCAGGGCTGTTGCTCTCATATATTCTCACTCCTCCCTCTGGCTGTGAAATGCACGGGGTTTCTTCCTCTTCTTAAATATGTCATCCAGCATCACAGATGGGCTTGGCCTTGGCCAGCAGTGGGTCTGTCTTGGGGCTGGTTGGCATTGGCTCTATCAGACAAAGGGCAAGCTTCAAGCAGCTGCTCACAGAAAGTCACCCTTGTAGCCACTTTACTACCAAAATCTTGCCACACAAACCAAATATTTTCCACCCCTTGCCTCTGCCATATCTCAAATTCTTCATGTCCCTGTTTGGGAGCCAAAAAGGATTGTGATAGGTCGACCTTGGCTGGACCACTAAGAAGATTTATCACTACCTTCCTCAGCAGGACAGGGTGGAGGAGAAAATAACATGGGAAAAACCTCATGGTTCAAGATAAAGGCAGATTAATAGAGCAAAAGCAAAGTGTGTAGAAGCAAAAAAGCACAAAAGATTTATTCTCTACTTCCCACCAGCAGGTGATGTCCAGCCCCTGGAAGCAGGGCTGCACGTAACTGTTGTTCTGGAAGACAACTGTCATAATAGCAAATGCCCTCTCACCTTCCCCCTGCCCTCTTCCCTTCTCTTAGCTTTTATTGCTGAGCAGACACCGCGTGGTGTAGAATATCCCTTTGGCCAGTTAGGGTCAGCTGTCCTGACTGTGTCCCCTCCCAGGATCTTTTCCATGGCCAGCCGCCTGGTGAGGGGCTAATGTCTTGATTGGCATTGGCAAGCGGCCAAAATACTCCCGTGTTACCAACATTTTTCCAGCTACCAATCCAAAGCACAGCAGGATGAGGGCTGCTATAGGGAAAATTAACTCCATCTAAGCCAGACCCAATACAACCTGTAGAAGACAAATTGAAAAAATGATATTTACATTCTACTAAAGAGTTATTCTCGGTGGCTTTGTTGCCTAACAGAAAGGGATTTAGACAATTCAAAAGAAGTGAACAGTTTGATCTGTGATTTATTTTTAGAGTTCAAACATCCACTGTATTTACAGACATTCTATTTTCTAAAACATATTTTCAGCCTTAAAAAGTATCAGGTGTTTTGTTGAGGCTGTTGGTTCAACTGTTTCCTAGGTTAGTGCAATAAATTTGCACTAATTTCTGTTTTCCAGCCAGATGTCTCCACCAGACTATGGAATCCTTAAATATTTTCTCTTATAGCTGACTTCAAAGCTTCAGATAATTGCTTTATCACAGCAGGTTAGGAAATCTATGTCTGACACAGAGGTTGAATCCTGAAAATAGTACAGGCATATGTTTTATGCATCTTTTGAAGACAAATTATCTTGTTTCAGGAATTTTGGTCTCAAAAGATTTACCTCTGGAAAATATGGATGTTCCTTTATCACTCATTCCAACTGCTGGTTCTGTTAAATATTTCGTTTTCTTTTATCACAAACTCTCTTGTTGGAAACCTATTTGCCTTAGAAGCATCAGTACTCAGAAGATATGGATAGTCAATAATCTTGTGGGAGTAAAATAGAAAAAAAACATTGAAGGAAATTTTACTGTTTTGTTTTGGGAGTGTGCTCTTGTCCATTGAGCCAGACACATCACAGTCATTTTGATACTCTTTCTGTCTGTTGCAACAACAGTAAAAGGCCTCCACAATTTAGACATTCGGAAAGTCCCACTCCCAAATTAGCCTTTGCAGCCAGGTGCAGATATGCCAGATCTCTAGAACTCTCCTTTCTCATATAAGCCTGTGAGCACACAAAGAAATGAATTAGGAAAAGACTCTTGAGCAGTGTGTATTGATCATTCTCTGGAGAATGAGTTTAGTGCTTACCTGGGCACCGTTCTTCATTTACCGGGTTGATGTTACCAGACCTCCAAAATATTAGTCTGCCTGACAGGGATTAAAAATGAAAAATATCACTATGTTGAATAAAACATTACAAAAGAAACTTTAAGGCAAGAAAATACAAATGCAGATAATCCTTAAGGTTCTTCCTGAAGTGCCTCAGTGTCTTTTGCCTAGTTTAGGAATATGACTGTCTCTCATTTCCTTTCTAACATGGTCTCCAACTTGCTGTTACAAGACTTTGATTCCTAGTTCTCAGTGATTTGGCTTTTGGATAATCCTACTCAGTCTCTGTTTTTTAGGCTGTGTCTTTTAGCTTTTTTCAGCAATGTTTCCCTATTTAAATTTTCTACTGTACCGTCTGATTTGTTTACAATCTTCTCAAAGGTTTTAGGCTGTTTTTTCACTCTTATCTTTCTAAAGACATGTTTGTAAAAGTGTATAGCTTCTTTCTCAAGAAACAGCAATTTTTTAATCACCACAGAAGACTTCAGTATTAATTTTGCTGTAAGTGTTGCATAAAGACCTATCATCATTCAACAGATGGCAAATTGGGAACAGTATCATTACAGAAGTATTTAACTTCCTAAGTACAACGTTGGAGAACAAATATAACTAATAATGGTATTAGTATTGAATAGCCTCGGCTATTCAGATTTGTGACAGCTGGCAGATTTTGTTGCTAAGTCATGAATCAACAAGAAGTGGTGCTAAGTTTGTACTGATATGGATATCCTTTTAAAGATATGATAGAAAAAAACTTAAATCAGTCAATTTAAATTAATTATATGTATAAAAAAAGGAATTCCGTAACAAATGTTTTTGGTTGGAAGTGGTTAGGTTTCGATGAATTTAGGGAATTAGTGATGCTGCACAGAGGAGTTAAGTGTATTGATTCACAAAAATTCTGGAACTCCCTCACATGACAAGCATCCTGGAAAAATCTTTTGGAAAATCACTGTGGTCTCTTCTGACTGAAAATATCACCTGTAAGCTCGTCAGGAGTAAACTTGGAAGGAGGAAGAAAGAAAATACTAGCTAATAAAAAAAAGCAGTAAGTGTGGGTATAGATTTCCTACTGTAAGTTTGAGTTAGACTGTTGCAAGTGAAATAAGAACAAAATCCCAAAGTAATTTTAGCTTTATAAATATCAGTAAGTAATAGTAATAATAATAAAAAAATAGCTTGAAAGAGCTCCCTCGTACACCAGAAACAGTCCAACTGCATTAGCACTGCACTCTGACAAAGCTCATATACTGTCTTCTTCCATGTACTCTCAGGAAGACAGTATTAAACACGTAGGAACAGCATACAGAAATGTGAGCGTGTCCATACACGAAGAGAAAGTACAACTCGAAGATGCAATGTCTAAAGTCAGAAATACTTGGTCATTTCTGTCACAGGACCCTGAAAATCTCATAGAAAGCAGCTATCTGTACGATAAACATGTAAGATATCTAGAAACAGATAATCTTACATCAATCTACAGAGTTAGGAGAGAAATTAATGAAAAAAAAATAAGAAAAATCTGGAAAAAAATTACCAACTCCAAACAAAACGCAAACAAACAAGCAAACAAACAAAAAATCCCCAAAAGCATAAAACCAACAAAAGCCCTGTTCAAGTGCAGGCCTATTCAGTGGACTTACATAGCAGATAGGAAATAGAGGTCTGAATATAATCATCCAGATGATGGTTATTTGCAACAATGAGCATTATTGCTCCCGCTGTACACATTTTGATCTATGTTGCTACTAATGTTAACTGTTTACCCATCCTTTTTATATGAAAGCAGGATAATTAGAACAAAGTGTAAAGACATCAAAAATATATAAAAGTTAAACCTGAATTTAGACATGAAGATTTTGGAAACATATATCTTTACTGTAAATTGTAGAAATGGGACAACTACTTATTTTATTGTATGCAAATCTCAGTCAGAGTAATTTTTAAAGATTTTTTTCTTGACCAGTGTATTTAAGATACTTCCTGGATACAGTCTAAACTCAGTATGCATTATACAGAGATTAATGATTTTCATTTGTATCTATTGCCATTGACTGATTTGTAAGGAAGTAAATTGTTAAAGACATCTAGGTAAAAGAAGAGATTAAATTATTCCTAAACTTTTTATTGTTACAAAGCAACCTCTCTGATACTAAAAGTAAATTAAAGAGAGAAAAGAAAAGTAGGAATATTGGTTATACATATTATACTTCTAAAAGTCACAGTGTCAGAAACTTTCTGGTTCATATTTAAATCAGATGTACACTCATTAGGAGCCTTACCATTGGCTGTACTTATATTACCAAAAAACAGAATTCAAGTATTAGTCAATTGAAATAAATATTCCCATTTTTTCTAAATTGTACTTCCATATTAGAATCATATTTCTTTTAGGCAGTTTCCACAAAAAACAAAAACAAAACCAAAACAGACAAACAAACAAACAAACCAACCAAAAACCAATCCTAAACATCTGCTGGTCAGATTATGTGACTAATACATCTGTTCTAGAACAAGCAGCTGTCACAAGTATTGAGGCCATGTTGCTGAGAACGCAACTGCGATGGGCAGGGCACGTCTCAAGGATGAAGGACCACTGCCTCCCTAAGATCCTGCTCTATGGTGAACTTGCTACTGGCTGCTGCATGAGAGGAGCCCTGAAGAAAAGATACAAGGGTTCCCTGAAACAACATCTCAGCCTTGGCCATATTGATCAACATAACTGCTCTACTCTGGCCTCCAATCGGGAGCTCTGGAGACACACCATCTATAACGCTGCTGTCTCCTTTGAGAACACACGCAGGATCACTCTTGAAGAGAAAAGACAATGCAGAAAGAATCGTGTCTTGCAGAATATACCATCTAAGGAGTCTTTCTGCTGTACCTTTTGCAATCGGACATGTCTATCTCATATTGGCCTCATTAGCCACCAGCGTGCTTGTAACAAATGTGGATAGAACCTTCCTAAATCTTCGTTCGTGAAACCTAGCCATGACATGACAAAAAAGAATCAAATAAAGTTTAAAATACAGAGTAGAAAAAATAAGAAAATTCTGTAAACAAAACCAAAAGATAGTATTTCATAAATAACCCTGATATTCACCAATTTTGGATTGTGTAACACAAAACCAGCCCATAGGTAACAGGGACATTGCAGAAAATGGGTGCATCAGTGAATCATAATGGGAAACTCCCCTGTTCACGGTCCCGTCCCTACTCAGTGTGGACTTGGTGTGGACCTCTCAGTCCCCAGTGTGCCTTGGACATTTGAATCCAGATCTCTCAAAGCATTCTGGGATGTTGGATTAATGTTACTGCTAAAAATAAAATATGAATGAGGAAGAAGTTTCTAGATGTTGTGGGAGACATTCTGTTGTCCCTATTAATTTTCCTAGTTCTTCATGATCAAGTAAATGTTTAACCCTGTATTTACTCATAAAAATACAACTAGAAAAACATGATACTGTGTGCTGTATATGTCTTTATTGTAAAAAATCTCAGCAAAACAAAAGACAGGCTGAATGTTTTGTTCAGGATAACATGTTCATAATGGATAATAATGTTCTTTGCAAAGATGAGTAATTATATCTAGAGTGTTTGTCCAGGTTTTAAAACCATTTTGTGTTTTATTTTTATACTTCTCCAGGGAGATAAAATTGATACATTGTATGCTTAAAGAAATGTAATGGAACCTATTAAATTTCTAATTATCTAATTTCTGTGTGCATCTTCTATTGCTTATAGAAGGACATTTTTAAGGCAACTTTGGTTGTACAAACTGTCAGTTTTATACCCTTTTCCAGGGCACTTGCATTGACTGGCAGACATGCTTCTAACTCATATGTGAGGTGAAGTTGAAAGCAAAAATAGATTCCCTTGTACCAACATCATCAGCAATCTACATGAATATTGTCTGCTCAACTGATTTGGCTTCAGACTGAATTGCAAAGAAATAAGGAATCATCTGCAGTTCCAACTGTTGTGTGAGCTGAATGCCAGTATAGAGGAGAGTTAATTACCTCAAAGAAAATTTGGAACATCCTCAGGTTTTTGTTCATTGTGGGAGTCAAAGAAACTATCACAATCCCAGCTGGACGCAGAATCCGGAATGGTTTGTTGGACTTACAAGCAGATATTTTAAGGGTCTGGGGTTTACATATTCAATGGGGGGTTGAACTTATTATAAGTAGGGGGTCTCAGGGGATAATTAAGTGGAAAACCTAAGTTACACTTTTTGGGGTCTTAGGAATTACAACATAGGGAAAAACCACTTATTTTAGGATTACATTTTTGGGGATTTACATGGGGGAGAGATATTCAAGTTTACAGAATACACAGGATACAGAGGGAGGGAGAAAACAACAATGGATTTTATGCAGAGGCTTGATAAAATCAAAGTACAGTCTCTCTGGGTCTGGGCAGGACATTCCAAACCAGTGATGTCTTGTCTGGTCCTCAAACTGAGTTTTTTTCCCCAGCTTTCATAGCCCAAGGCCTTTTGCTGAGACTGCTCAGACTCCTTTCTGCAGATATTTGATTTTGGGATCCTACAGTTCATAGTGTTAACATTATGACATAGAGGAGATAGGGAAGCATTGTATGACTGTGGGTAAAGGATTTTTCCAAACTCGATATACAAACAAACTTGGTTCAGATCAAAGTCTATGAAACCATTGTTCAGACTCACTGGCATTTGCAAAATCAATTATTTTCATTTCATATGTTCTCACTTCCATATTATTATCTAAGAATGTGACCTTTTAATTAAAAAGAGGCAAGGAAACATGAAATTAAAAAGATATTATCTAGAAAAGCTTTAATATATAGATCAAGAAGACTGAAGGCAAAGGGAGAACTAACAGAGCTGCTTTTACCCTGTGATTCAGAATGATTTTTGAGTGCCAGAGAATGACAACACCATATCAACAATAGTAACATATTCTTTCATCTTGAACTGAGAAAAAAACCACAAATCTTCAATAAAGGTTGAAAAAAAAAAGTGGTAGCTCTGGTAAATGATTATGTAGAGAGAAGGTGGTCTGCAGTTTTGGGCAGTGAATAAACTACCATTGGGCACTCCCCATTCTTTTGTTCAGGAATTGCATTTAAGCCCTTGCTCTTATTCTTCACCTATGCTAGGAGAAATTCCCCATCCAGGAGATGAGTTCTCATCTAGCCCATGCTGCCTGAGGAAGCTCAGCAGCAATGGTGGTTCCTCTGAATGCCACTGTACCTGCTCCCAACATTGGTGCTGAAGGCTAAAATGAGGGGAACAGATCAGAGGGCTTCTGCTGGGAACAGCACCGACAGCACTATGCAAACTAAAAGAGCAGAGCAGGACCACTGATTGTCACTATGGTCAGTTAAGAGTCCTGCATTCACTGTGCAAGACTGCAGTAGACAGTCCAGCCTGAAGTGGACACATGAAGTCAAGTCAGCAGGTCAATGTGTCCATAACTACAGCATAGCTCAGGCAAGGGCCAGGACTGTGGATCTGAGCATAAGTGCAGCCTTGATGTGATAGGGTGGAGGCCTCCAGGGAAGCCTCCATGAGTTGCTTCTGCCACCCAAACTCTTCACCTGGTGGTTTGTTGAAAGATTAGTTGGCTGCACCACATCAACACTGGCTTTGAGCACAGAAGCCCAACTTCCACAAGGGAAGGGGCCAAATTTGAGGGAATTTGCAGGGGAGCCCATGTGCAAATTCAGGCCTGTGATGCCAACCTTGACCTTTTCCCAATAATGCCATTAATGAGCAATGGCTCATGTTCACATCACGGGCAATGGACTCAGGGAAGCACTAAATCACAGGAAGGGCACTTGACATCTCTAAGGAGCCAGCAGTTACCTTCTGCCCTTGTTCAAGGAAATCTCCAAGAAAAGCCAAGCAAAGAACTCAAAAAACCCCTGTGGATTAAAAATGCCATAATTTTATGTAAAAACTTTGAAAAATTAAATTTTATAATATAAATTAGACATATCAAGTTAGAAATTGAGCTCTCTCATATGTTTGTTTTACCTACAGTTATACCTACAGGCTGGTTGAAAACTGTTATAAATCCCCTGTAACTACTGAGAGGTATAAAAACTGTACAAACTTATCCTCTGTATTAGCAAATAAAACAACTGAGATAATGCTATCAAATCAGATGGCAAATTCAAACCGATGTTCAACTCTGTGTTGAAATTTTCAGGTTGGAAGTGTTTCTCTATCTACTGAGACAAGACCTTTGTCTATGATGTTCTAATTTGCTCTTAGGATCACATTTGCTAATAAAGTCCACCTTTGCTATTAGGAATGTGAAAATACTGTAGTGTTTTTACAGTAAGTTCTCAAACGGCCACTAAACTTTACTAGTCTTTACATTAAAAACCTACAGATTTGCAAACCCATTAATTTACAATTGTTTCGGTGTGTTTATTTTAGTGTTGATTAATAACCCTTTTTGCTGTTGCGAAGAGTGTTACTAACTCTCCTGAACGTTTTTGTAAGGCAGATAATAGAGATCCTGGAAGAGTTTAACTACAGTGTTGTTACAAGTATAAATAGGGTTCATTTCAGAAGTGTTAAGTGATCCATAAGTTTAATTCAGTGCAGTATTGGGACACCAAGATCAAACACTGAATTTATTATGGCAAAGAATTTTTGTTGTTGCTGTTCTGATGATTTTTTTTATTTGCTGAAGGAATTTGTTTATAATTATTAAATCCATAGTGCATCTCAGCAGCTTCTGACTAATATTCACAAGGAACAGATGTTCCTGTACAAGTGCAGTTGCGTAGACCCAAATGGTTACAATCTGATACATTATTTTTATCTCTAATCTTCATGGGGACCTCAGTTCTGTGTCCTTTCAGATGTGTAAATTTCTTTTTCTACAGAAATAGTCTGTGCATATTTTTCCATGAAGTGGTTAACACATATACAAGACCCTGCTGCACATTGCCCCACATTAAAAATGCCAATAACATTTCTTTTACAGTAATGCTTTTCAATGTGAGATTGTAAAATATTTGAACTCTTAAATCTTGTCTTGAAGCTACAGTTATTCAAATATTTTAAGTGCATGGCAAAACATCAATTAGGGACTGTTTCAAGTGATAAAAGGTATGTATCTGGAGCCATTTTTATAATCAGGGAGCGTGCTACCCAGCCTGTTGTTGCCAGTCCACAGGAACAGGTCTGCTATATATCCCCTACCTTCCCATTCTTCTGCCAGCTCTGGACAAATGTTTCACCTAGTCTCAACTGGTAGTAGTTGATGATGTTTAGACATACTGAAAGAGATTTACCTTCCTGAAAAACCTTAATTTGAAAATGGTACTGCATGATTTTAAGAAACATTTGGGAAATTTTTATAAAGTTTTCAGTAGCTGCTAAGATATTCATTTTCTGAAATTATGCATGAAAAAATCTATTACATGATCTCTGGTGTTATGCTTCTAGATTATGTGTAGAAATTCCAGCTGCTGGAGCTAAAAGTTATGAACTATATTTTCAATAGTAGTGGAACAAAACCAATATTCTATCAGGGTGAAAATAAACCAAAAAACTACAGATAACTCTAGGAACGGAATATGAAATTTATTTAAGTAATTGTTATAAGAAATGATGCCTGAGAGAAAGAGTATTGAAAGTGAACTTTGAAATTTTATTATTGCAATTCAAGACAATACTGATTAACTATCTCTCATGCAGAGATTAGGAAGGATATCATCCAGAAAACTGTGATTAGAAGATACAGATCAAAACACTCCTGCAGTGCTGACATTGTAACTGGCTGGAATAGATACATAACAGAGTCTAATAATGCTATTAACTTTTTATTTAAGACATGTTGATAGAATGACCATCTCACAATTACAGGCACATAAAAAAGAGGAGACAATCTACATATTCTTCAGAAATTACTGAAGCAGGATTAAAAATCTGCTTGTTCTTATTCGTAGAGAAACTATTAGTTTTGCTTTTCAAATTCTCGTTGCACAGGCTGGAAACCACACTTGCACTGGCAGTCCTTGACTTTGAAGATTCTTCTTAATGTGGCACATCAGGGAACCAGAGCAATGTCCGTCCACAGAACTGACATTTATACTTTCTAGGAAGAAATTGTATTCAGCAATACCATAACACTATAGCATAACATGGTCATTGTAGCCAATAGAGGTGTCAGCTATCTCAGATGAGTTGATTTCAGTCCAAGTTTTTAGGGCTTTAAGGACAAGCTTACAAGAGGTAATACCACAGTTTGTTAGATACATCTCAGCTAGCTCTAAATGATGCAATGTGACTGCACAGTGCAGTATCATACTATAGATGCAGATTCTTGCTACGTTAGACCTCAGAAGCAACATAAGTACACTAAGGTAGCACTATAAGTACTGAAGGTACAGGCACAGGACAAGGGTGCCTCCAGTTGCAGAACTAGGTAGGACACAGCCTCTGCCTGGCATTGAATTCTGTGCTGTGCAAATACAAATTACAAATTCTCGTATGTGAGGACACTTTTGTTCACCTCTGTTTCAGAGGATGAGTAACGTGTAGTATATACCTTTTTGTGCTCATGCGCTTTAAAGCTGTAGCAGAAGTTTCCACTGTCTTCAAACACCAGGAATGGCTGACCTAAGGACAGCCTTTCCCTTATCTTTCTGTCCTCAGGCTCTAAAAAGACTAACTCAGCCCTTGTCTTCTTCTTCTGTAACTTCAAATCTGGACCTTAAATGCAGGACACAGAAACTTAATGTTAGTCTTGTGCACTTGAGATTTTATTGGTATTAAAATCGTTGATAAACCTAATAAAAAGAAAGCACCTATACATCCCTGAAGAAAGATTTGATATGCAAGTGCTGAACCTTTGCTGATATAAAGAGTTTTGATTAACAGTTCATTATTTTATATTAACAATAAAAGCAGTATTATCTAAACTACTAAACTAATTATGTATAGATGAGAATTAAAAAAATTAACATCTTTTAATCTAGAAATACAACATGAAAAAATGTAAAAGAACTTACAGAGTGAGTACTTGCTGCAGTAAAATAAAAATTTGATTTGACTTCAATGTATTGCATTCAAGACCATACATTTTTCCTGAAAGGCAATAATTTCTTGACAACAATATATTAATTTAACTGGATGAATACTACAGTTAAGTCTCATTATGTGACAGCCTGTAGTACATTATATATATGTAATCAGCCAAAGGTGACAGCCATTTATCTAACCAGACGCATGAGGAATCTGTCACTAGGTTATGATTTATACATCAGAGCTTCAGTGTTTAGGTTGTCATCTACAGGCCAGGGAGAGACCAAGTAGCATCCTCTGGAGAATGCTGCAACTCCTCCAGTTGAGGAAGAACCTTCCACACCGAACAGACAGGATTGATGTAGCACAGGCTTGTCCCAGATTAAGTATGAGAGTGGTGAAGCACTGGAACGGGTTGCCCAGAGAAGCTGTGGATGCCCCTTCCTTGGAAGTGTTTAAGGCCAGGTTTAATGGGAAGTGGAAACTGTCCTTGCCCATGGCAGGGGTTGGAACTAGATGCTTAGTGAACAGGAATAAGAAGCCAGATCTGCATGCGAGTCAACCTTTGCCAGTAGTATCAAATGACTCTTAAGAGAATAGTAACAAAGAAAACAACTACTCAGGTAATGACTATATAGTCCAAAAGAAAATACTCAAAGAAAAAAAAAACACTTAAGCCAGGAAATCTGCTACTTATCACCCACATGATACCACTGAAGTTTGTAACTTCAGTCACCTAATTGCAGTAATGAAGTGTATATGAATTGCAGATAAAACAGCCATGCCAAGTTAAATAAATACAAATAGTTAATACAAAGCACCTGAAGTCAAAGGCAAACAAGGCAGAAAATTGAAATTCGGAATGAATGCTCTGAATAAAGCAATGCCTTTTAATAGTACCACTGATTATAAATTATATTTATAAACGATGAGGGCAAAATGCTTGAACTTTGCTAGAATTATTCCAGAGATACTTTACAGGTTTAAAATTAAATATAACAGTTTGATAAGAAGAGCTTGTTCATGAAGAAATTGTACTCCCTTGAATATATTTGTACAAGACTGTATATGTGAGTATAATGGTAATGAAAAACAACATTTCACTAACCAACACGCACAAATTTTGTGGATCAGACCTTAGAGTATCTTTAATGGCATCAGGATCTGTCACTGAGGAGAGTGGAATATCAGGGCTTTTCCAGGAAAATTGTATTTTATGCTCCACTGAATAAGTCTAAGAATTCATCTAAAACTTAGCATCTTGAGGCATGGGTTAGACACAATATGAATATATATATGTATATCTTTACATAAACTGTATATAATATACAGGTACATACTGTGTCTAGATCTCTATGTAACTGTATGCATGGTATATAGTGCACATTATTGGCTTATATGGTTATGTACCCATTAAAGTAGCACATTTTTTTAACTGTGAAAGGAAAGATATGAAATAATATAATTTCTGATGTCATTATTCTTAATTTATTATTATTATTATTAATAATAAATTCAGTTTATATTACAGGGCACTGTTACTGACAGTGGACTAAGTCATGGCAACAGGCCCAGCAGTGTCCTATAGAAAGCAATGGAAAAGAGCTTCCATTATATGGCCAATTTCCTAGAAACAACTGTCCAGTATATCACTGTACAGAAAGTGACATCTTGATAATCACATCACAGTTTAACATCACTACAATCCCCAAACACTACTTAGTTCTCCCCAAACTCCTTGACATCATCTTTGAATGAGGTTGACATGAACACTTAATTTTACAGCCCCACATCAAATCCGTCCTGATGTTATCCTTCTGTGGCTCACAAATCCTGCTTCTGCCATTTCAGCTTTTCCTCCATGCAGATGGAAAGGACAGAGGGTTCTTAGGCATTTTAAGGTTGATTTCTTAGTCTTGCAGTCTTAGTCCAAATTATACTTTAATTTTGATCAGTAGAGCTTTCATAGATGAGGGTGTGAAAAAAATCTCACCCCTTACTGACATTGTTATGTCAGAAAAATACCTTATGCAGAAACATTTATGCTGACAGAGGAGAGTGTCATACTTAGTTTTTGTCATTCAGAGGATTAGTGAGACTATGATGGCAGAAAAGCACTTTCTGCTGTCATGCTCTGCATATACGCTGGGGGCTCTGCTGACAAAGCACTTGGTGTAACCAAACCAGTGAGGAAGGCATCAGCTCAGATTTGTTGATATCTGTCTTCTGCTCACATTTGATGTACTGTCACTGTCCTTCCTGAGTTTTTACCCTCTGAGGAGTCTCACACAGCGAAAGTGATGCATAGAAACTCACAGGATGTCAAGATTAAGATATAGTCTGAGACTAGTTTGCCATCTTAGATACTGTTATTTTTGGAGGATCTCTTCATTTTCTTAATCTGGTATTTGTCCAGGTCTTGAAAATTTATTCATGATTGTCTCTATATAAATTATAAAATCAGGAAGATGAAAAAGACATAAGATACTTTTAGGTCTCTAAAAGCATGCTCATGGTGCACATTATTAAAGGTGAAAATTGTCTTTTTTATATAATTTAATCACTAAGAGAACAATTAGTCTGATAGCTTTTATCTAGGCAGTGAATTGGCAGAGGCATTATAATACATCCTTAGCGTAATCTGAAACACATTCTACTTTGATTACTGCCAGAATTTTGGGCCAGTACCATCAGGACCTTACATTATTTGTGATGATAACATTCTCTCAAAATTCTTGCAGACATATAATTTACTCTCTGAACTTCTGACTTGCATCTCCATTTCACAGTTGAAATGCCTAGGTAAACAGACATTCCCTTTCTCTCCATGCTTTCATGTGTGTTATTCCCTGGTAATTTGTCCCCAGACAATTCTCCATGATTTTTTTTTTTTTTTGAAACTGAATTTCATAGGGATTATTTAATTGACTTGAATGAGTTCCTTTCAAACAAAGTATTAATTGTACATTTGAACATTTCAATTACCTATATCACCTCAAAACAAAGTTAGATGATGAACTTTGAATAAAAGCAAACAAAATAACTCATCATAAGAGCACATTTTGATCCTGAAGCTGTCAGCATGTCCTCCTACTCCTCTCAAATTGCAACTGACTTCTCACTGACTACAGCCGGGAGTAGGGGCCAAAGACAATTCAA
Organism: Manacus vitellinus; assembly: GCF_001715985.3. Classification (NCBI taxonomy): domain Eukaryota; kingdom Metazoa; phylum Chordata; class Aves; order Passeriformes; family Pipridae; genus Manacus; species Manacus vitellinus. Next base: position 44,928,617 of record NW_021940208.1, on the reverse strand, counting down.
GAGAAAGAAAATGACCCAGGAGAATGAGCATAGACCTGTCCAAAAGCTTGGTAGGATTCACTTCATGTATAGCAGCAGTTTAGAGCTTGTCCTAACAGACAATACTTGAATGTTCTGACCAAAGTCAGCTAAGAACCTCTTAGGAAGGTACCAATAATTCCAGGCAGTTAAAGTAGTTTGTGGTCATTAGGTGAGTGAGGTTCAGCATCCAAAACAAAGTCTTTTCCTTGGGTATAGAGTAGTTTCAATGACAATATCAGCCCTACTTTTCCCTTTGCAGTATTTCATCTCTCAACAGGATGAACATTTTCCAGATCAATCTGTTTCAGAGAACTGTTTACATTACTGTGTGCGCAATAAATGCACATCTGCACATGCATGAAAATGATAAATACATTGTAAATGGGAATTTACAATGTTCACTAGTTCACTGAATACTTGCCTTGAAACCACACATTCACCTTGTTTCTGTCAGTGACGATTTATAATCACTAGAAAACAGATAAAGCTGATGGTGATGGAAGGGACTGTCTAGCAGAGACATTTTTTTGATTTCATGCTTTCTTTCTTCTACTCTTAACTATCCAACTCACCTATACACCATAAAAATTCTGTGAAGAAAGGTTAAAAATTGTACTTCTTAGGTGCAGATATTTAAGGGAAATAGTGTTTCACAGACAATTATCAGCAAATTTATTTTTGAGGCTCTGGGCTGTGTTGCTTAGAAGAGATCAGAGGAGGATTTAGATTGCAAGCTAGTCCTAAAAACTGGCTGTTATTGCTAGACAGCAAAAGTAAACACCTGTGAGTCAGTTCAATGCAGAGATGCAAATCAGACTACATATGAATTTCTGTGTTATGATGAGTCTCAAAGGGGATCCATTAGAGCTCAATTAAGAAGCAGTTTGATGTAAATTTTCTTCTTCCATTTACTTGCTTATGTTTTTCACACACGCTGTGTAAGGGAGAAAAAGAGGTATATGAATTTTAGAGACAATGCCAGTCTCCGTTTGACCACTGCATTTTTATAAAACTTCCTATTTATTTTTCTTACAAGGATGTACTTTGCCTACAAGGTTTTTCGGGGAGTTTGTTAAAAAGAAAAAAGCAAACCCACCAACTCGTTTCTAAACTCAGACCCTGTGAGTATTACACAGTAAGCAAAAGTAAATGATTTGAAGACTTCCTGGAATGCATAGTAACCAAAGAATAGAAAGGCATTTTTTGGGCCTAAACAATGTTAAAGGTGAACGCGAGCATTACTGAGGACAACGAAAAGAATTATCAAAGTGAAGTATTATTTGGATCTTTTAGAAATATGATCTTTTCACTCATTTATCCTTAATGACCTCTTAAGAAAGCAGCAGCTCAGAGTCTTTAAGGCAGGGTGGTGAAAACCGGCAGTAATTACAGGTGACAAGTGTTATTTGCTTTACCTTGTCCTGAAGTATTTGAACTGTAGCTTGCAATTAAGGGTACTGAATAGTAATTAACTTCTATCTTGACTGTTGGTGTTAAACCTTAAGCCAATACACTACAACAAAAGAGTTTAATAAGGCAACAAAAAACTTTTTTTCTTATTACTAAAGCCAAATTAATGCAGGAAAAAAAAGGCAAGAAAGACCTCTATAAAATAGTAAACTGTCAGTATTGTATATACTTGTTTCTTCTAAACTTCATAAATTGAGATTTTTTTCAGAGTTAATTTATATACGCATCAGGAGGGATACTATTCAGTGTAAATCCAAGGGCATCAAGTTTTGAAGAGAGTTTATGCATCTGAGGTTAAGGGAAACTATGGAGAAACACTTTTGTATTGGATGCTGAACCAACACAACCTTTTTATTTTTTTAGCAACAAAGCTTCTAGTCTGACACTGCTGATTTGCCATAGTTACAGAGTGGGCAAGGATTCTAAATGGAAATTCTAGGTTTTATACATAAATGTGTAATGCCAGTACAAGAATGGCCCCTGAAGTTTGCAGAAAATTAATCTCATCAAACAATACATAAAAAACTTAATCCAAATCTGCCACAAATACACACTTTAAATAGAGGGTGAATGCACAGATGTACTGCAGGGTAAGTGCTGGAGACCAACAAAGAGAAGGCAGACCAGCAACAGCCATATCTCCTGGGAATTCAATTAATCCTGCCTGCTTTATCATTTTCCAGTTCTTATTTAAGCTGCCATAAAAAGCTGAACTTTCCATTAGTGTTGTGGAAGACAGTAGTAATAGAAAGAGATTTATATCCTCAATTTAATATGCTGTATTACTTTCTGTAGTCTGTTCATTATTAGAATGTAGGTAGGTCATCCAATCAGTTATCCTTCAAGCACCCATAACAATTTCAGAGAAGCATGTTCAACTATTCCTAAAGAATGAAATGATTTGGTGTACTCTTAACTAGACAGTGATGGGGAGATACAATGCAAACAGATCAATGTGGTTTAGTGTCGTGCGAGATAGTAAACTATGTTCTGTACATTAGAACATCATAACTATGATAGGTACTTTAAAGGGGAAAAATATTTCTATTACGTTCATCATGTTTTGACATTCCAAGGGCAGATTAAAACTTAAACTTAGGCCTTACTTTCTGGGTCTGGAGGATTTTTGAACTGTCTACTTTTGATTAAGGAAGACAAAAGACAGAATGAAGAGAAGAAAAAAATAACGTCTCTTTAGCATGCTTAGTTTCTAACTCACGCAACATTAAAGAAAATACTAAAAGCCTGTACCAAGGACAACCAGTGCAGTGGTGTCTGCCAGGGTACTTACATTTTTGGAAGTATTAGTCTTGAGTTCAAGTGGATTTGTCAGTGAAGTAACAAACCTGACAGGTCTCAGTAGTCCTGTTACAAGACTTTGTGCTCAAGTCTACCCTTCTTTCAACTGTGCATAAGCCCTGAATTAAGTAGGGAACAGATATTGACATAATTTTCCAGTTGAACAAATTAGTCTTATAGCTCGTTTTCCTTGTAATCATTCTCCCTGACTGTGATTTGTCTTGTTTTGCTCTGATCCTTACTTTCTTTCCAGGATGGACTCTTGTGATCTATGTTCAATTAAGCCACAAACTCCTTGAAAGATAAAACAGGCTTTAGAATCACAGATTCATAGGATTATTTACTTAGGACATCTGGAGGTCATCTTCTCAAAAATCCAGCTCAAAGTAGGGCCATATTTTCCCAAATGATAGTAAGACAACTGTCTTTTAAAGTAAGTAGCTCTTAACAAATTATGTTTTGTCAGCTGTTATAATGGAGTCCTGATATTGATTTCTCTGTATGTTAGGTTAGTTCATCTGCTGGGTGAGAGGGGGGAGGAATAAATGAATTCTCCAAACAATATTAAAATTACCCTAAAAGATGTTGTTGAAACTATAGAGATAGAATTAAGTTACCTGGGGTTTCAGCTATAAAGGTATTATTATATGTAATAGTCTGCATGGGAGAGCCAGTATTAAAGCAAGCACTTCACCTGGTATTTTATTTAGTATTATTTATAGATCTTATGACTTCCTCTCTTTTATGACTTTTTTTCTAATTTTAATTCTGTGTTTATCAGACCCTCTACTTCTGTATGCTACAGACTAGTATAAAACATCTAGAGAATTTGGGGTTGCTCCCTTCATTGTCCTTTCTTATGACGTTTACACTAGCTTAGACTGTGTTAGAACAAGTTGTAAAGTATAGAGGAGAAAGAAAAGTTCTGTTCACAAGGGTGGCAAGAGAAAGTCTAAGGCTGCCTAATGTATCTGCCAATCACCCTGCCTTACAAATTCAAAATATCAGACCTGAGCAGTTTTTTCCAAGAAAAGCCAACTAAACCCCTGTAAAGAACAGTAAAGGAACTTCAGCAAACAGATATGTCTCTATAGTTTTAGCATAAAAAGTCTAACTTATTATGAAGCTAGAAATTAATAATCTGACGGGAGGGTTATTCATTGTTCAGTTAGAGATTTTTAATGACTTATATATGTGTGTGTACATAGATATACCCTTTTATAGGCAGTTGTTCCTCAGACTTCATTGTGGAAAAAAAAAAGCTCAATTACATGGACAATGTAGTTCTAATATGCTGTAATTGTCTTATCTACAACTGACTACAGAATATATTTTAAAAAGGCTGTGGAGCAACCTCTCATAAACTCTGGGTCCCACCTTTCTTCCAAGTGGAATAGGGTTAAAGTTGCATAAGTTTGCTTGGACTAATTTTGGCTTACAGTATAATTGGAAAAATCTGATTATTATCTTTCTGATTCACAGCTCTTCTCCAAACAAGATTGAAAGATCAGTAAGTTTTTTTGAAACAAAATGAAGTCTTAAGACTATCAGCATAAGTTTCGTTCAGAGGAGAGAGTGTCTGCAAGAAACACATACAATGCTAATTCGAAAACTATCGAGGAGTTTTGAAAAATACCAATGCCAGAAAAATTAACTAGGCTGAGAAAATAATATCGTGAAGTTATATGGCTTTTATAGAGCAGAAGAAGAGAAAAGACAAATGATATCTTCTAAAATCGTCTTTCGGTTTGTTTTTTTTTTTTTTTAATTGCACCATTGCATCAAGCGCTGTGCACTTGATAGCAGTAAAAAAAGATCAGATGCTGACTATAGGCATCTGATACAAAACAGGTACTTACTATACTTTAGTTGTGGTGCATATAATGTGTTGACTATCTAGTATCATGAAAAAGATTTTGGATTCCTATCTACTTCAGATTGCACAAGGAATTTCAAATGCGAATTGATTAATTTCATATTTTGATTATTTAAAATAAAAAAGGAAAGAAGCATTTTTGCTTTTAATCCAACAAGTTGCTGTTAAGCACAAATGCCATGAGCTACAAATAGAGAGTTCGAAGCAAAGTAATTGAGAAATTTAATGTAAACTAATCAGGAAGGTCTCTGTTTAATGCTTCTTGTAGTCTTACATCTGTAATCAAGAGTATCTCAATTTAGATTGCATTAAAAGGAAGTTTTCTTCTGCAAAAGAGATAATTTTAATAAGAGTTTTGGTTATTTTTTATTCTTCATTCTGCTATAATTTTTGTCTATTAGATAATTTTGTTTAGTGTCAGCTAACGTTTTCAATTCATAGGGTCTGGCTAGCCAATGACTGCACTAAAGTAACACGATCAGCATGCATTGTAGGGATGTTAAATGTAATGTCTTCAGTTTTAAAACAGCTAAACAGTTGTTTTGTGCTGTCCTTTATACTGAAAGCAAAACAAGTGCCGATGTGGACAAGCTGCAAAGCAGATTTAGACACCTACATTTAGATGTCTACCTACAAGGTAGTGTCCAAGACACCACTACATTTGTAGAAGATTTTAGCCTTGATTCAGGCATCTACTCAAAGGCTCTTGGTGCCTTTTGAGATGTCACACACCAACAGATCTCACACAAGATCTACAGAAGTTCCATGTCCTTATGCAAGAGTAAGGGACGAAGAGAATAATGTATGGTATTTCAAACAGTGTCAGTCACAAATGTCTTATCAACTAATTTGTAGCCAATAGGGTCTACAGAATGATCCAACTGATTAAATGATATCAGCTCTCTCTGCAATGGGAAGATAGGCATCTTCAAAATAAGTTCAACTACATTGTCTAGCTACTCACATCTTTCTGAAGAAACCGAGTGAATGACACAAATCTGATTTCCCTCTGAATTGTCCTTATAGTTAACTAAAGAGAAATAATAATAATAAAAAACCTGTAGTTCATTGACGTCTGTCAAACGCAGATGTGGTTAAATTTTTTAACCACAGAATCATAGAAAAACTGAGATTGGAAGGGGCCTCTGAACGTGAGTTGATTTAATCCCAGAGCTCAAGCAGGGTCACCTAGAACCAGTTGCCCAAGGCTTCAAAACCAAAGTTACAAACAGAAAAAAAGCCTTATAAATAATTTGATCTTAGTGCCTGAGATCTAGTTCTGTGTTTGGAAAATTCTGTAGGACCTTTATTTTATTTTTCCTATTTTTTTCCTCATATTTTGACATTGTGACTGCAGCAAGGATCATATTTTGCAGAACTAGTAAATAAAAGTTTTGCTGAAGAGCAACATGCAAATCCCTTTTCCCCCCAAAATATCAGTTCAACTCTTTTTGTTCCATGACACTTCCCTTAGCCGTTCTGGAGCTTTATGAATTTTCTCTGACATCACAAAAAAAGTTTCAGTGACGACCAAGTAACAAAAATGTCAAAACACAGTGAAACAAGAGCATATTTAAAAAACCCTAAAACATAAGGCCAAACCCCATGTGATAGTCACTTTTGTTTTCAGTCTAGTTTTTCATTCTTTTTTTCAGTATTGTAATCAATTCATCTTTATAATGAGCTCCATGGGGATTTTAACAGTGAATATTTCCCTCATCTCGTGCTATTTCTTTCACAACGGTTTAAACAGTACAAAGTCCATCTCATAATATATTGAGTATAGAATGAAATAATTATTAGTTTCCAGTCATCTATGAATTCACATGAATGTCAATCTCTCTGCTAACCCTGCTTCCTTTGATATAAAGATATTCTTCAGTTTTTGATGAAGACTGTAAGAAAAATCACAGATTTTGTGGTTGCAGAAATACACTTCTAGACACAGGTGTGATATGGTATGAATTCATTTTACACCTTTTAGTCCGTTAGCACCTTCAAGGAGACCATTAATGTCTTAGGATAAAGTCACAGGAGAGCACCTTTTTAACTAATCAACTTCCATCAAACCTCAAGAGAAAACATTGTGAAATATGTGCATGTGTGCATGTGTTTTTGGGTATATGTGTGAAGATGGACAGTATACAATGTTGCCTGTGTATTTTGGTGCTGAAAAAATCTCCGGGGCAGTTAATTAGGGGTGAGACAAGAAAGGGTTTATTTGCCAAGGCAATAGGTGATATAGACGCGCGCGCAGGCCGTGCCTGAGAGGTTACATTTTATAGCATTATCCATCCAATCCCAGATGTGTCCACCCTTTGGCCCTTCCTCTGGTCCGCCCCGGGCCCTCCCCCTGAGAATTGGGTCTGGGGTCTTTTTGGGACCACCTACTTCCTCATCTTCAGCTTCATCAGAGCACAAAGGGTACATATTTACCTAATTTTTGACAGTATTCTGTGGTTTAGGCCCTGATATGCTGTTCTCCAAACAGTCTAGGCCTTTGCCTTGACAAAAGACTAAACACTGCTACTGAATTCAGGGGTAGGTTTGATATAGAAGGCATAGAATGGGATAAAAGGGTTAGGGAATGTGTAAACAAGGGAAAGGAACAGAGGACAAAGGGGTTTCTGCTTTTAAAACCTACCTATAAAATTTACAAGTCTTACAAATATTAGAAAAATAAAAAACCATTAGGGGCTTAAGGCATCACAATAACAATATAGCAAGCAGAACACTGATCTTGGTCCCTTGTTTTGTCAGACAACTCCTAGAAAAAAACAGAATAACTCATATAGATTTATAGCAGCTAGTGTTACTCATGACATTTCATCTGAGTAGGACAGATCAAAGAAGCTGTAGGAGAAACCCAATGTAAGGCTGTTTCTCCATCCATGATCTCTGTATTATAAGTGATCTGTAGGATCTGAGCAAGTGGTTCATTAAATGTTATGTGTTTACATACAGGCAAGGAAACAATCAAAATGGAAAAATGCAAAAATAATAACTAGACAACCCATGTTTAGTTTTTTTTATAGGATGTAGATGAAAACCATTCTTCCAACATTGCACAAGATAACTTTTGTGGGTTTAGAACAGTAGATAACTTTGATTTAAAAAAACCCGTGTTTGCAGGGCACTGGTCTAACAATTGTAGTGCGGTGTTTCTGTAGTGCCATTTTATTATCTCTTATTACCTTTCTGTTAACAGAATTGAAATTTTCATATTGTGAATTCCTCGATGTATAGATTGACAGGAAAGATCTTGCATTTCTGCGCCATTTTTACATATTTAGTTTACTAGAGGTTCAACTTTGTTCATGACCTCTGCTCAGGTGATAGTAACTTGTCGACAGTTGCATGTCTCTCCCCAGACTCCCTTACCTATTCTGATTTGTTTATGGGAGTGTAAGGACCATAATGAATTATTCAAGAAAGTACAATCTAACATATGAGCAAACTGAATAAATGCCCTGTGCATAACTTCGTTCATTACTTGAGAAACAACGGATGAAAACATGTTGTACACTGTGAAATGACTTTCCTTCCATTTTACCTGACACAAAGAGAGAAAAAACATCCAGCAGAATACATATCTTGACTGAGTAGAAAAGGAAGTGAGCTAAACAGTACCACAGAAAATATATCTGAAATTTTTAGGTGATACGTTAGATTCCCTTCCCCATCCCTGTATGCTCTTGTGAATCAAGGTCCTGCAGAATATTGACTGAAATTACTTTACAAAAGTTATAATCATGAGTGCTGAGCTAAGGTGAAAATGAAATGAGTTGCATGATGATAGCAAAGATTATGACTATCATAAACTATTATCTCTGTAGGACTGAACTATGTATGATCCAAGTTTAAAACTTAAAGAATCTATATTGTTATTTTAAAACAGTCCCAGAATTCTTCATTGCCTCTCTTCATAACTAAAGACCTGAAGCATTATTAGCTATCCTAGTAGCTAGGAAACCCAGACGGGAAACAGTCTTTTGTACTACTCTGAGTGTTTTAAAATCAATGACTCTCAAATGTAAAACACAAAACAGGGAACATAATCCAGGACTCCATAGCCTGATGAGGTGTTTTGAGCACTAGACTGTAAAGACAAGTTCCCTTTTATCTTGTAAATCTCTTCTACTTAGCAGCTGAGTGCTGCATTTTCAACAGGAATTCTGTATTTTATCTTTCCCTTTCCATCTTCCAAATGGAGGACGTGGTAGAGGAAAGATGAAATTATTTCAGGGGATTTGGATTTGACCCTATCACAAGAACACAAGAAATCCCCCCCCTCTCCCCCTGGGCTCAGTCAAACCAATGGTTCTTTTTACCCTGTGTTTTTCTCCAAGAGCAGTAGGAATTGCCATTTGGAGACCTTCCAAATCAACCCATTTTGTGCAACTAGTGGACTCCCTTGTACTCCTCCAGGATCTGTCTGTTGCATTAAAGGTGCTGGAGGACACGTTCTTGCCTAAATGTTCCAAATAGTAACTATTGTTGATAAATGCCACTTTGTTCAGGAACCCTAGTAATACACTCTGACATTACTAAAGTCAGCATGAATATTTTCCTAGGCATGATCTAGCATATGCCTCTGTGACAGATCCTTCTTCCAACAATTAAAAACTCTGTAGCAGCCATGTACAATATTCAGGTAGAAAAATGTTAGTGTGACTAAAACTGTTTTATGGGCCTTTAATTCCTATATTTTGCATTATTTTTTATTTGCTCTCTGTTGGTATCCATCACGTATATTGTGAATAGTACTGATGGGTTCCAATGCATTTTAGACTCAGGTTGTTCAAACCAGCATAGACAAGCTAAGGAAGGCAAACACTGGAAGAAATCTTTGTCTAAAAAGTCACAATAAGAGGTTAAAAAGAAAAAGTAATGTAAAAAAGAGGGAAAGGAGAATAGTAAATTCAGACCTGTTTGCATAAATTAAACAATAAAAGTAAAATGCTCCTTCTGTAGCCATTTAAAGTGATTTGCAAGTACAAAAAAACCACTTATAATGAAGCCAGTTGAAATAGTGAGAGCTGTACCTTTATTTTATAGCATGTTCTAAAGTGGGCAGACGTATTGTGTCATTGTCATGCAATCATCTCAGGTTTTGTTTCATTTTCAGCATTAATTTTATTAACTGATACCTTCCTACATAGTTGTCCACGCATAATGATACGTGAGGACAGGGTAGCAGTTCTAATAAAATGTGACACTTCGGCAGGCTGCTCAGTAGAACTTACTCTGTGAAGACACTTAAGCAGTATTCACTTCTAATAGAGTGTGTCACATTCTTGACAAATCAAGGATGCATTGTATTGAAAAAGAAGTGCCTGAGTGCTGGAGGAAAATACTTCCTGTGACAGGGCAACTCTGTGGGCAATGTGACTGCTTCCATTTACCAAGTCCCTTGTCTCTAACTGACCTTCAAGTTTTCCAACAAGTTAGTTCAGTTCCGGTACATTTTTAAGAAGCATTTGTTTGTGATTACAGACTGTGCATATTGTCAAGCATTTATTCTTTTATTGATCACAGTTAAGACTTTTCATTATTTTCATATGTCAAACCTGTCATAAATGACAGTGGGTTTGAAACTATGCTTTTCTGACTAGCAAAGGCACTAGATTTACAAGAAGGTTTATTTGTTTGGAAAATACGTCTCTTTTTGTTGTTAGTTCAAAACTAGTGAAGATCTTTGAATATATCAGTAATGTAAAGTTTGCAAAAGAAGATAACCATACAAAATTGTGCTGTGTCCTCATTTGTCCAAAGCTGGTAAGAGCTGAGATATAGAACTGTGGGTTTGACCATGATAGAGATGAGAAACTATGCTGTCCAGTTGAAAATCTACGTAAAGTGAAAATAAACATATATTAAGATCTGGGATTTTGGTTCAGAGTAATCATTAATTTGAATGAAACAAATCTAGAGGATGCATTTAATTTTTTAGTGCATAATTCACTGGATCCTCTCAAACTGTTCAGGAAAAAAATTAATAAGTGTTCAAATATTGGTAATTTTTTTTCCAAGGAACGAGAAGACAAAAAAAATTCTTCACATTTTGTCCAATATTTTTCATATTTTCTCTAGCTCTGATTTCCGCAACTACATTATTCTCCTGAGTGATCCAGTTATTTTGGGGACACTATTCTCTTTCTGACTGCACTGGGAGTAAATGTTTTGGTGAGGCAGTATATGTGTGTCCATGTCTGTATTTGAGACACATATATATCCAAGAAGAAAGAAAGAATCTGTTTAAAATTAGGTTTAGATTAATCCTTAAAAAGATAAGCTACTAGAAACAAAATAGCTGTAAGGATAAAATGAAAACAAGTTTCCACAGTTTATATTGTATTTGTGTTATGTTCTGCTTTGCTATGGTTGAAATATGAGTTTTGGTCTCCGGCAGCCTTGATTTGTAGCAAGCATTAATGTAAGCATAAAATAATTTTTTTCAGATGTTCCAATTTTAGTTTCAGATGCTTGTAAAGAAAACATGGTTTATGAACCAAGGATAAGAAAACTAACCACTAAGCACAAAAATGCCAGTTATTTGGGTTGTTTCTTTACTTGTAAATGTTTTGATTGCTTTTTCTTCCTATAAACACCAAAGAAGGGTCCAATAGCTGATTTCCTTGTGTATTCAAATTTTCTGTTTAATAATATCAAATTTTGGATAGATATGACGTAAAACCAGAGCAACACTCTTCAGAGAGTTTAGCTTTTTTTTCCCTTAATTTCTGTTTACTTTTCCTTTTACTTTATAAAGATGTTAAAGTTTTGATTTGCATGTTCTACCCATCAAAAACTGGGGATCAATATAATGAAGTTATAAAAAACCATGAAACAGCTGAAAGATTCTTGTAACTCGATCAGAGTAGAAGTAAGTAATCTTTATGCAAATTTCCTTGTTTATTTAGCTTTAGACTTAAGGAGAGTGGATTGGGTTTTGGGAAGAAGCAAAGAAAATCAAAAGAAGTGGCGTAGTTGAATATGAAGATATGTTTACATATGTTCATCAAATAATTTTGTCTTGCAGTGTCTGAAAATGTAGGATTCTGTTACCTTAATGCAGACATGCAGAGCTCTTTGAAGTACCCATCTGCTGCTCCTCTCCTTACATGATTCTTGGTCAGACATGCTAGCTCTACGCAACTATCTGGAAAAACATTAGAGTATCTATAATGACATTACTTGCCTGCTTTTAAGGAACTAAATTGCTTCTTTCTGGGTTGGAAAGAAACACTGAATATATGAGAAATATGCTAATGAAAATGCAAGAAAGAAAAACATCTGTAAAGATTAACCAAAACATTCTGCTTTAGTAATTTCTAAAACATTTATTCTTAGTTTTGGCTTTTATTTCTCACTTTATAAATTTATTTATATTTTAATATTAAGAGAATTTTTCTTCTGAAGACCAGAAAATAGATTTTAAAAACTATAAAACTTTAACTGTCATAAACTAATTTTTACCCGGAACATTCAGTGACACTCTTACTGAGAGATTGTTTCAATAAATCATGACTTTTTAAATTGAAAAATTCCACATGAAAGATTGTGACTATTTCCATTTATATTTCTTTCAGATGTTACAATATACAGTACTTCTATGATATGCAAAGAAGGAAATTCTGTCATTGAGTTGGCACTTGGTATATTAACCTAGTCATCAGCTGCTTCTCATAAATCTCAGTGTAGTATGTGTGAAACATACACTAGTAACAAAACATTTTTCTAATGGTATAGTTATTATTACTTAATTTAATTATTTAGTTATCCAAAGAAAATGAGGTTTGTCCTAAAGACAGGTGCTTACTTCCTGGCTCCTACAGTGCTTTTTTAACTGCTGTGGGCAGTTATACTACTGATGATACACTAATGATACACTATTTTGCAAGGCAATTTGTTATATTTGTCTTCTATAGTTCTCTATAACAAGTTGTTTGATCTTTCCTGACAGGAAATAATTTCTCTCAGTGTGCCAGAAAGTGAGTTATTTAAACAAATCTGTGTATTCTCAGTACACATCACAATTGTGATAATTCCTTTGAAAATCTTAGTGTCTCAAGGTTGTGGTTTAGAGAAAGATTATCTTGCTTCCTATCCTTTGTCTTGTACTATATGGGAAAAAAAAAAGAAAGAAAAAAAGTAAAAAATGGAGCCCAGCCTTACTATGGCTGTCACTTTCTCCCCAAATATCTCAAAGCTGAGCTGTATGATTACTTACCACATGTACAAGACTGTTCTAAGCTCCTGAAGGGCACATTGTAAGTTCTCAGTGTGCAGGGTCCTTTCCAGTTTCAAATCCTTTGACACTGTCAGTATATATATATACCAGAAGTGTGCTGTCTCATGCTGTTCCTCAGATGGAAATGAAACGTGCAGACAAAGAAGGAGGCACAGGACTTTTAATAACTTAGTGTACAAGACTTAAATGGTTTTGACAACCGCATAAGAAAACACTGTTCATAATTAGAAATGCTTTCTTCTTGTGTTACAGTAGTGGCATGATTTCCAAGTATCTGTCAGATATTATGCATTTTTCAAACCTTCATAGGGCAATATTAGTGTTTCCATTTTTCAGACAAATGTATGGGTCAAGAGGAGGTAAATGACTCCTTTCAGACAGATGTACCAGCTGTGACAACCTCTGTCACCTTCATCATGTGCCCCTCGAAACCATCCTCATTTCCTGAGCCCTTTAGTTCAGAGCACCTTGCTTCAATTCTTTTCCTTTTATGCCCTTCCTAAAATGAGCCAGGCATTTTTCCTAGCTCGCAGCTGAAGCGCTGGCTCTTCCTGGCCTTCCTGCTCCCAAGAATGTACCCGGTGCCTCCAATGTGACCAAATAATCTTTCAATTTTTAGAACTTGAATACTGTTCAGGGGATGTTGGGTTGTTATATCACCACAGCCACTTAAGCCTGGTGAGAAATAGAGGAACAACAACAGGCCAAGGACCCCAGTAACTCCATCTGTACCAGAAGACTCTGTTCATCCGAGAAGAACTATGGGCCCAGAATCAGGGAAAGAAACTTCCTCCTTAAATGCCTTGTGGAGTAAATGGGGATATTGCTGAAGAGGGCTATAGGATTAATTATCGGATGCAGAGGAAAGAGTATTTTTAGACTGCCTAAAACATTATGGGATATGTTCAGGAGACTGTGAGAATTTGCAAGACGTACAATAAAATCTTTATTTGAAGGATCAAAGACAGGGAAAGGGAAGAAATAAGCCTGGGAAAACAGAAAGAAATCGAGATAAAAGGTAAAGGTGTAAACAGGTCACCTGTGCCCTGCACTTTAACAATTCTAATTTTAACTGTGTTCTGTGTGGATATGCTCTCTATTCTTACTGCATATATGTGATCACTACCCATCTTCAAAATGCATTAACCAACAAGCGTATAAGTAAGTAAGACAAAAACTGCAGAGGCTCATAGGCTCAAGTGCTAGCAACTAAGAAGACCAGGGAATCCAAGGGCAACCCACTGCACAGACTGAGTGTCTAAGGCCAGCTGCTGGACCAGTCCATGATTCCTTCTGTACATATAAGTATGTATGTGTATGTGTGTGTGGTCCATTTATGGTCTTTAATCCCAATCTACTGGTGAAATGCCATGGGATCACACTTTCCATTCTATTCATATTCGTTTGAGTTTATGTAGGTGCTGCTGTTGAAGGTGCTGTTTTCCATCCAATTTAGCATGGGGTGCCTGGCCATATGTGTGTGAATTTTGTGTGTGAGGGTGTGTGCTCATCCATGCAGGCCTGTTGAGAACCAATACTTGGCCTCACTAGTGGCTGGATCTGGGGACAGGCAGCTGGAGTAGCCAAGTCTATCAACTGCCAAATTCATCAAGCCTGAATAGTCATGTTTGACCTTGTGGTGGTTGAAACTCCCAAGAATCTAATTTTTAAGTTCAAGCCCCCCTCCCACAGTTTGCCCTTGTGAGAGGGTTTAGTGATGGTATGGACTTGATATCTTTTTCACCTCATGTGGAGAGTTTTCAGACAAAACACAACTATTCGTTATTGGGGGAAGGGGAAAATATTTACAAAGATTTACTTACACCCACATATATATTTACATTAAATTAAATTTCTCCTTTTCTTCAATAAAAGTCCAAGAAGAAAAGAGAAAAGTCTTTCTGTCACTCCTCAGGCCACAGTTCCTTCATTTCAGTTTTCTTGTGTCACTGGTTAGTGTCCTTCATTTTTTCCAAGGTAGCAGATTTAAGTATGGCAGTCAGGATTTTGGTTCTTACTCTGTGGAAATTCCAACCCCAAACCCGAACCTTCAGGGGATTTCCTTGTAGATCTTCACTCCTCTTGGTTTAGAACATTGAAGACAGCTTTCAGTTCAGTCTTACCAACGCTCTTTTGCTCTGTCTCAACTCGCCAGCATGATAGAAGCAGCAGCAGCAGAGGGCATGGCCACATCCTCTGCGTTCCGTCCTGGCTCAGCTCTCAGGACGACTCCGGGTTTTGAGCTCCTTTCTCTCTCTCTCTAGCTGCTGCTGCATTTCGGGACTCCGTAAGGGTTTGGAAGTCCACCACTCTTCAGGAAGTCTCTGGGTTTTGGGAAAGTAATACAGTCTTACCCCAAACCAGCTCTGTTGAGTTTCCCTCTGTTTTGTTGCCAGCTCTCCCTCTTGCAGGAATATCTCTGTGTCTTTTCAGCTGGCTTCACGTTATCTCATTGCTACTGGCTATCTTTTTGGCTTTCAGCCATCTCTGTCTCTGTTCAGGACTGCTCCTCTGCCGCTTTCAGTGTCTTCTGCTGCTGCTGACAGTAAGGAAACTTTTCCAGCTCTTGATTATGGGACCCAGTCCAACTCTGACACTATACCGGGTCTCCTGTAGCCTCAACTGGGGGTTGGGGGCCCTTGACCCCCAGAGTAGCTCACTGGCACCCTGCTTCGTCCTGGCTCAGATCATGGCTACCCACCTTCTAAACTATCTTCACCACCTTCTCTTCCGTTTCTGTGGGTATGTAATTTCCGTAGGGCGCATGTGGACCATTGATTGGTCCAGAGTTATCAGTGGGGCAAATCATTACTATCTCAGAGAAAAGGTTTTTCAAACCACCACAGTATGGCAGATACCCTGTTGCATTCCCACAGCTAGCTGAGGAATCTCCTTACTTGCAGTAACTTCAGTTTCAGGTTCTTCAGTGAATAATATTCCTTTATGCAATGACCAAGATAGTGACAACTTTATTTCACATCAGTCTCTGATGCAGTTTGTGTAGTCTGATATGGAATGTGTGTGCTATCTGCAGAAGTGCCCCATATGGAGAAGTGCTCCAAAACATTATGGAATTAACCAGATGTTTGTGTTTAGGTGGACAAATCAGCCTTCAATATGAAACCCTCTAGCTGAACATTCTTCTCTGCCCCAGCTGTGGCTGTTACCATGACTCTTGTGGTTGACTTGAAAGATGGAACATCAGAATCTCATATTGCTGATAAATCTCTGAACCAAAAATTGGTTGCATTTTATGTCATCAAGATTTTTTAATCTACTTTAGTCTTTTTTTTGTGCTCAAAACAATTAATTTTTTAAACAAAAAATTATTTTTTTTCAGAAAATTAAATGTGTCCTAGAAAATTTCAAAAGTAAATCTGAGATGGTTTCAGAACTTTGATATTTATAAAAGGGAAACATATTTAAGAGCTAATCCTTTAAAAATATTTTTAGTCTGAATAGATGAAAAATTTTAGTCCAAAGATATTAGAAAATTCTGAAAGGGAGATGATTTTCTTTTCCTGTAAAGGGCAAAAATGTGAAGAATTACAAGTGAAAATGGACAAGAAAAGGCATAATTTTTGTAGTAAGATTAAGCACTCTTCTCATTTTCTTCTCTAATATTTTTTTGTTTGAGAGTTTGGCATATAAGCCATGTTGTTTGATAAAACGAAGTGTTGTAATTCAAATTGACAGCTTTTGATTTAAGAAGATAAGTAATTTAGAAACATAGTGACTTCCCTATCATGGTATAATTATGCATTTCAATATTTATTGGGGTTTCTCCATAATACTTGTCAAATGCAACAAATGTTTCAGGTTTTCAAATACGTTAGCTTTTAGTAGGCAACACTCAAATTTTATGGGGTTCTTCAGCTTAGACCTTGAACTGAAGAATTATTCTTCAGTACTTCACATGCCTGGCATACTTTAGAAAGCATTTAAGGAAATTCAGAATCTGGTGAGATTACTTTCCATTGGCCTCCATATTTATAGTTATTTTAGGTTTAATTTATTTTTAATGAAATAAAAAATGCAGAATTGATGTATTATATATATCTATGCTCTACATTTTTCAAAATTTAAACTCCTGGAGGATAAGAGAATCAGAAACGTTACAGAAATTTTTCAGTGGGTTGCTGCCAGTATATGTTGTGTCACGCACTAAAAATAGCAATATTCTTTATTAATCACAGTCCATTTACAGTCTGATAGAGGATTGACTCTATGTGTCTCCCATTGCATTTTCAGTTCACCTGCTACCATATTATCTATAAATTGAATACTGCAATTAGCTGTTGCTTCATAATACCATTTCCAAAATGTGGCTGCAGATGAGGTCAGTAAAGTGAAATTGCAACTAAATTTCAGAACTCAAATTTCTGGACTCAATCTTTTAAATGTTTGACACTGAGAATAAGATATACTGTGGAAAGTCTACTTAATGTTGATGCAACTGCTGACATTAGTAGTCAATAACATCAACAACAAATACGTTTGGGGATTTTTCAGTTTCCTCTTGCATCATGATTATGTTTCTTTTTTCTGTTCTCTCAGTTTTTACCTTTACTCAGTGTGTTATAAGAAAAGACTCAAAAGTCAATTCTTCTTTATTTTCTTCTGTGCTTCCCTTTTCTGCTGCTTTTCTTCTTATCATCATTATCCACATTTTCTTTTTCTTCAACCATAGTTCATAAATGAAATTACATAAGGCAAAGAAAAAAGAAACTGAGCAATATCAGTTTGGTCAGTAGCAAAAAAAACTATAAAAAATAATACAATCTAGATGATCTTAGGCAGCTCAAACTTTTATTTTACTATTTTTGCAAATGAGCATCTATAAATATAGCTTGCTCCTGCTTAAGAAAAGTGTTGCAAAATTATTGACAAATTGTGACTGACATACTTTGTAATTTTTTTCTCAATTTCATTTTTTTTCTCAAAAATATGCTTTCAGAAAAAAAATTGGAAAACTCTTTTCTTTTTAAAAAAAGCTCCAGAATTGGAATTGATATTTTAGTTATGTATGTGATTCAAAACTTTGAGGAATCAAGTCTTTAGGAATAATGACTGGATGTAACAGATGGCTAAGTAAATCTGTGTTTACCTCTGGACTTCATGAGAGTGCCAACAGTTCCCATAAGAGTGTGCTGTTGATGTGCAACTACCTCGGAAGTGTCAGAGGAGGATGTGTCAGGTGTTAAGAGTACTGTGTACTGAGCAGAGTCTGCAGGCAGGAAACATCCCATAGAAAGCTATGAGATGCATGAAACCTTAAGATATTAATTTACCTTCAAAGTCTAATTTGAGATGTTCTCTCTGTGTGAAGTAAATCAACATTATTTTCCAACTTAACAAATGTGCAAAAGGGAAAACCTGCAAGTGGAGTTTCTATGAGACATAATATTTTTGATATCTGAAATACACTGAGATGTATAGTCAAGCTAAATATTCTTGGCACTTGGATGAATAAAGGCTTTAAAAATCAAGCGTATAGCTGAAAAGCAAAGTATATATGGAATGCCACTTTCTTAAAAATTAGATCTATAAGCGACTGCATTGCTGAGTTTAAAAACATTCAGTTTCCTTTATTGCATTATGCAGATTCTATATAAAATTTAATAAATTATTACATATATAAATACATTTTAGTGCAGCTCCTTAAAAAGTAAAAATGTAAAACATAGATTTCTCTGAGATTGCGTCATTTTGGAGGTGAGTAGTTCCTTGAAATGAGCTGAGGTACTGACACATCTGCAGATGTCCAAATTGTTACTGACACTTTTATTCCAAAGTCTATTAGAAAAATAACTTCTAGGACAAGACTATTTGCCTTACCAATATTTCCTTTTTTTTTTTTTAGGTACCCAAAGCATACAATGAACAGAATTTAATTGTCTTATGTTCTGTTCTCATCTCTTCCTAAGTTACCAAAGAAGGCTTTCTGAAACACTGGTTTTACTTTTGCAGCAGCTCTGAAGATCAGATAAAATGTTCCGGGAATTCCTGCTGTATTGAAAACCATAAACCACAGGTCTAATGATGAAATCAACAAAGTAATGATTTCCATTGCTAAGAATTATCTTCATTTTTAATTCTAGTTCAAATTCATGCTTAATATTGAAAGATGAGAAAAAGGATTTTCTTTTACATTTTTCCACAAAATGTTTCTGCATAAAAGGTTATCATCCAAACAAGCATGCTGGAGGAGGTTTTGTAACATCAGGCAGACAAAAGATAGGTTTTTCTTTCAGTTTTACTGTCTACTGCAGGAAAAAAAAGGGAAGGAATTCAAGCTTTTTATTTTATTATTTTTTTAGCTTGAAAAAGTTTTTGATATGGGTTTGTTCCTTCAGAATTTGAAATAGCTTCTGAACTTTTAGCAGGTTTTAATAAAGGAGAACTTCATAGTATCAAAGAAGTGATCAATATAAGGCGTTGGGGTCTTCCAATATAGGTAGCTTAAGTATGACCTCTGTGGTTACTGAGTCTTGTAAAACAGAAATATAAACTTGCAAATCAAGGTTATATTTTTTTTCTCATACAGGAAAAGTGGACATCATTGTTTGATGTTTGTGCTTTTAAATGCCTTAGATTTTTAAATCTTTGCTTTTAAAAGATACATCAGTGCCTTAGGCTCATGTTACATAAAACTGTAAATCTTTTTCTATAGATACAAAGATAATGTCTTGTAAGAAAAGTAATCAGCGTTATGATTACAGGTTCAGATCACTCATTTAAATGAACACTGTTTGCAGTAATTGAAGAACTGCCAATAATTGAAGAGACAGAAACATTCAAGAAGAAAGGTAATAATATAACAATAATGTTTTCAAATATTTGATTGAATGATAAGTTTACTTGGATGTTTATACTATAGAAGATGGGAAAATGCATGAGGAACATATAATGCATATATTATTTTTAATAATTTTAATCCAATTGCTTGTTCTGTATTGACCTCTTGCCTCCTTATCAGCTATCTCTCAGTCATCTTCATATATGTTTCCTGAAAACAGCTGTGGGTAAGGAGTAAACTTTCGAATTTATCTTGAATCTGGATTTATGCTACATATATTTACAAAAGAATTGTTGCTGCATATATTTACTTGCACCTAAGTCACACAGTGTAACTAGAATGAGTTGTAATCAATAGGACCAGTCTCAGCACGTACAGTTCATGTACATAATCATAAAACTGAGACTAGAATGGGTATTAAAAAGGATAAAAGGAAGCAGTATTATATGAATTATTTGCATTATTTTGAGGAGAAAAAATTCTATCAGTGATTTTTTTCCTTTCAAGACCTAGTCATCGAGGCTTAAATTCTTAAAAAGACCTGTTTAAATAGAATGTATAGACTAATACTTGCACAAATGAGCTTAGAAATAATTAGAATTAATTTAATTTGAAATGAGGAACTTTAAGTTTATACTATGTTAAGCTACAGAGAAATTAATTTCGCAAGTTTTCAATATTCATGTAAAAGACACTTATTTGCTTAGGGAGCCTCACAAAAATCCTGAAAGTGGGAAGATGGTATGTTTATATGATACTTCTGGAAGCTGTCTACTTGTTCCTCCCACAAAACTGATTTTAATAGGTGTTATTAGCAGTTATAAGTGCCATGATAGTCAGTTTACATACAGAATTTCAGTTCTATATGCTTGCTTCACTCTAAGACTGAGCAAAGAAAGTGCAAACAGAAAAACATCGATATTTATAGAAACTGATATAAGAATAAAACCCAAGCAACTACCTCATTTGTCTAATTACCTTTTACAAATTTCCTTCTTATTTCTCTTTACCTATGTTTTCCCTGAAAATAATAAAATGGTAATTTCTGCAGAATAAAAAAGTGATCTAACATTTTATTAAATAAAATTGACATAATTATGTTAAAATCAAGTAAACATTCCATAAGATTCTAGATACTTTAAATTATTTTCTTTTTTTTTTATTCTTATATCTCAAAATACATCTGTCAATAAAAGAAAAAACATTGATATTCCATCAAATTTCTGAAATAGAGCCACAGAGAAAATGGCACAAAGAGTTTATTCATAAATAAAGCAGTTTGATTTCTGGAGTGGGTTTATGCCATCCTTTATCAGTAGATATATAAATGATCATTTCAGTATGAATATTAACTATTTAAACAACCTCATAGCAGCAGTTGTCATAGTTTTAGTAGATATACTATATAGTACACAATATTTATTTAATTAAACATATATTTTCACTCATGACTGAGTAACCTAAGACTTAGCTATATCAAGCATTCGCCTTCCTCACGGGCTTCAATTAATTAAGGTCTTCAAAGATTAAATACCAAGCTTTAGTACTGTGCAACTGGCTCTAAATATTTCTCTGGTGGGAGTAGCTGCAATATAATCTCTATGGAATACAATGTCTTCCTTCTGTACTTAATGATCTGTCCTTTCAAAATCTGAGATGAAGAAACAGGTGCTAAAGGAAATGAAAAGTTTTCTTCTCTCCAGAAGATTTCTGACTAATGTCTGAGAATTACTGCTTTGAAACTGTTGTGTAACCAAATGCTTCCATTATTTGTTATGCCTTCTTTCATTTCTTGGTCTTGTGAAACACCAGTTTGTCTTTGAGTTAGACCTTGAGTTGTCTTGAGTTTGACCTCAAGAGCAAGTAGAACATTTGAAGATCCATGATTTCCCTATATGAGCAATTTTTTGAAGAGAAATTGAGTAGTCCTTTGATATCCAAGTTCGTCAAGCTCTTATGCTAGTTCCCTAAGCTTCTATTATATTTAATTTTTATTTTCATATTGTTTTCTAAATTAATTGACTAGAAAGTGAACTCTCGAGCTCTCTTAGCCAAGCCCTGCATACAGATCATACTGTTATGGGTTTAGTATTCTAGGCTCCACATTTCTATCCAGACTGATGAAGAAGAGCCAAAGGTAGCTAACATTTTCTCTTACCATTAAATCTGTGCTCCCTTCATGTATAGTCATAGAAAGAATTGGCATCAACTCAAGAGGAAGCACCTTGATTATCTGCCTAAAATTAGATGGGATGTTTCTCAGCCTAACCATCTGGAATGACTGGATAGATATTTCATTTGCACAAAAAAGTTATGACTTGGCAGTGCTTCAGGTCCAGTGAAGAATGTAACATAGAAAAAAAAAGATTTTGCTATTATATATTATTCAAAGCTTGACTGAGTATATGATTTTCTTTTTTAGTAGTAAACAAATGTAGTAATCAATATTGTCAGTGTTGTCAACTTTTTTGATATTTCATTTTGCTGATGAAATATTTGTGTTCCTTATTACTAAAGAGTAAGTAAAAACTTATACCTGGTCTCAACTAATATTAAGACCTAAATCAAACTTTTGGATTTTCTACAGTTGTTTGAACTCTTTGAAGATCTGATATGATCGATCATACATTTAGTATTATCAATACAATATATATTTCAGGGTCAATACTTAGAGGTTTTCATTATAGCCCCTGATCAAATTGGAGTATCATCTGGAATATAGAACTGCTAATAGATTTTAGCAAAATGATGCTGCTTTTTTTTCTTTTTTTTTTCTGTCATAGAAGCAACAATTACAGAAGTAGAGTCAGTTA
Source organism: Manacus vitellinus (assembly GCF_001715985.3). Taxonomy (NCBI): domain Eukaryota; kingdom Metazoa; phylum Chordata; class Aves; order Passeriformes; family Pipridae; genus Manacus; species Manacus vitellinus. The sequence goes on along the minus strand of NW_021940208.1, from coordinate 44,906,085 downwards.
AAAAAAAAAAAAAAACAACAGAAACTATACAGTAAAGTATCTATTTCATAAACCCCTAGATTTCCTGGTGCATTTTACTCAAGAAATGGATAACTGCAATATTGTTCATAGGAAAGTTATACAAATTCTACAGGGACACTCTATGACGAGATTGAATTTTTTAAGTGTGTATGGGTAAGTATATGGCTCACTCATCACAAGCACAAGCGATCACAGGATGGCCTGGGCTGGAGAGGAACTTAAAAGTCACCTAGTTCCAACCCCTCTACCAAGGGCAGGGACACCTTCTACTACTAGACCAGGTTGCTCAAAGGTGTCGCTGTTCATGGAAGGGGGGCTGAACAAGGCAATCTTTAGGGTCTCTTCCAACCCAAATCACTCTGTAATTGTATGATTCCATTCTAAAATTCATGAAGTCTCATAACTCATTAAATACAGCAACTGTTCGCAATATAGAAATCTTACAAAATGGGAGTAGTCTTGATTTAAAGAAACGTGGCCATTAAAATAAACTCTGACTGCTAAAAGGAAGCCTTTTTCAGTTGTTCCCTGTATTGTATTCCATGCAGACTGGTACAAATAATTTATTCTGTAAAAGTTAAGATATGTATAAAACAAACTAACCTAAGCTATAGCACTTCATTAAACTTTGGCTCAAAGGACTCTGAACTGTTATAGCTTACTTGCACAGAAGTTAAAGGAAAATTCAAATTAAAGTTGTTCATATATGTATGCATGTAGGGAATCACTTATTCTGCTCTATATATCCAGCAACCAGAGGAATAAAAGTATGCAGTATTAAGACTAGTTACTAATTCAGCACAATTTGTTAAAAATACTTTGTAAGACAATTTCTCCAAGAACTTTCTGTGACATTTGTTAATTGTATAATAATGTGTGCAACTTCTGTTTGAGGGAGTGGAGAGCAGAATGTCTTTCTGGTAAACAATCCAGGACTAAAATGAAAAGACTGAAATTTTTTTTTACTTGAATTAATGAAAAAGGACTGCGGATTCATACACATAAGAGGTTCTGTTCATAGAGATGGCATAAGGAAAAGCATTTTGGAGTGAGATCAGCAGGGAGTTAACAAGATCATTTGAGGATGTTTATCCACATGCCATGTGAGGAAATGCTAAAAAAATGGGGATTGTTTAGCCTGCAGAAGAGAGCCAAAGGGGGATCTTATCACTACCTACAAGCAACCAAGGCAAGAAACTGGAGAAGACAGAGCCAAACTTCTCAGCTGTGCAGAGTGGAAAGCAAGAGATAACAGACACAAGCTGGAACACAGGATAAGGAAATTAAATAAAATCCTTCTATATAATAAAAAATTACCATAAAGTTGGTCAAACACTGTGACAGGCTTCCCAGAGAGACTATGGAACCTGCATCTTTGGAGATATTTAAGAACCAAGTGGACATGCCCTTGAGCAACCTGCTGGATGTGCTCTGAGTAAGAGGTTGGACTAGATGACCTCTGGAGATCTTTTCTGACTTATATGACTTGATCTTCCACGTAAGGAGAAACCTTGAGAAACATGGGAGATTTTAATTTTATTTCCTCTCTTGTTGCAGTGGATAAGTAAGGAAAAAAATCATTGTAGAAGTATTGGGCAAAAATGTGACACTGACTACTCTTTTGCTCATGCTTCCAGTGTCTCAAAAGATAAATAATACAAGTCAGATTCCCTGTAAATTGCTGGAGATCTTTAACAACTTTCGGAACAGCTCCAGATTAGCAGAATTCTGAATTGTCAATTGCTGCAGTAACAAATAGATTAATTCCTGTAGGATAGATCAGGCAAAATAATTCTGACTACACTGAGGTCAAATGTAGAGGGTTCAGCCTTAGGTAATAACACAGACTGTCTACTCTTCAGATATAGCATGGTCTACTTGTTACTGCAGACATTTTAAGGAGTGCTCAAGTAAAGTGCAGCATAGATTTTCTTTGGTGATGACATGGCTAGCAGTCTATAGAGAAACAGAATTAACACAGTATCCCTTAGATACCATGCACTGAAACAGTGTACCTGTATATCCCAAAACATAAAACTTACATTACCTGGAATAAACCAAGATACAGTCCTTGATGAAGGAATAACATGTCCCTCACTGATGCTTTAACTGTTAAGTAATGTGAAACAATCTCTTTTTCAATCATAAGTGAGTAAAACAATTTTTTTTTTCCAAAATACATTATTTCAGTTTGAGATCTTTATAACTTTTAAGATTTCTGAATTTTAGTTTCTTAGAGGTGTTTGCCCAGATTATTCCATTTGAGCAATCTAATGTCGATACTTAACTCCCAAAACATTCAAACATCAAAACTATTTTTTCTCTATATTGACTCTATGAGAAACCCAAGCAGCAGAGTTAGATTATCAGAATTGCCATGGCTCACACTAAAATTTGCTTTTCAAGTATGGCAGTACCTAACTTAGGAACACTGGACTGCATAAAGTTTCATCACCTTGTCCCATTCTTACAAGCAGGAAGAAACAATGATTAAATGAAGTGTATTTTTACCAATGACCTGCACTGAAATCTACTGCAGGCAGAGTACTAAATGTATAACTGAATCTAATTAATTAGAAATACTTATGAGGAGAATATCTCTTAAACCCTTCTCTTCAGAGGTTTATGAATGCTCTCTGAACTGTTGTGTGAGTAGATCACTAACATGGGGTGAAGGACAAGACAAGCTGGACAGAAAGGGGAAAAATGCAATTCAGTTGCAAACCATGGTTTAAGTCTTGATTTTGAGTTTCAAACTGAAATTTAGCTTAGGTAATCTTGTGTAAAATCTGAATGAGATAATTTTACATACTTTTCATAGTTCTTAGACCATTTTAAGCACTTTCATAAGATAGTTCTCCCTCTTAGTCTTAGGGTTTGGTTTTACAGCTCGATTATACTGAACTAGAACAATGCTCCCACTGTGATTCAACATTCTTTTCTGCACACAGACAAATTTCATTCTGTCTTCTAACACTAGTTATTATAATGTTTTGCAAGACATTGGAACAGTATGCCCATTGAATACAACTGCTCTCAGAAAAAAAGAAAAAAGGTTTTTGGAGTGATTTTGAGTAAGCTCAGCTGCTTTTGAATCTACTGCCTAAAATGTGTCTCTTAGAATACAACTTCGTTCCCTTTAAAGCTTTTCAACAGACAAATACAAATGAGAATGGTAGCATGATTAACTCTATGGCCTCAAGTATAGTTTGATGTTTATTTCTGTGTTTCTGAAGTTAATGTTTAATCTCAAATTACCCAGAAGTTTGTATCTAGGCCAAACTACTGCAGCAGGGTTTCAGAGGAATGGTGGTTTTGGCTGTTTCGTGTGTAAATTATTTTCTCATTGCTAACAAACTATTTCTTTCTCTTTTTATTCTGCATTCCTGAGCAACATCTGAAGAAAACTGGATGACTTGAAATTTTTTTCCCGTATGCTTGCTGTGCTTTCTTCTTCACAGCACAAGTAAATGTAAAAAAAAGGTAACAAAAATTTCTTTATTGGATCAGATTCTCAGGTGCTGTAAATCAAATTGCTAAAAAGATCTTATTTCTTTTGCATTTGTCATATTGCCCATTTAGAAGGAACAATTTCTCATTACCTATCATTTCAGTACTGTGAATGATATTTATTTCTGGGAGATAAAATTTAATATAAAAACAACATTCCTGAAGAAAAGCAAAGTACACATATGAAAAAAATGTTTTGTTTTCAGGAACATTGACTGACTTACACAAATTAATAGATTGGACTACTGTAATTGCATCTTGAAGTCCTTTAGGGAAGAAAAGTTTGAAACCTCTCTTTCAGCATCTTGAAACTGTACGTATGAATGTTTTATAAAGACAAGTTTGGAAAAGATAGGGAGAGAAGAAGAGTTTTGATGTAAAATAGCATCTGGGATGTCACTTATATTCTTTACCATTAGCATATTCAGTTCACTTGTTATCTTGCTTATTTCATTCTGCAGTGCGTTTCTAATATACACACACCTTGTCATGTTTTCCTTCTTACTGTAACTTTCATTATTCTTTAGTGATGGAACTATCTTCTACATGGAAGTATCTTCTACATGACAACCTATATTTTCACTAATGCATTTTATTACTTTGTAATTAATAAAAATATTATATATTTATGTATAATAATTAGTCACCACCTCTAGCCTTCTTATCAGCACATTCAATGATTCATAACACAGGATTCACAATCCTGTATTCATGTACACTTCCTGCAGTGTACAGATAACTACTCAGAAATTAATGTGCAAATAAAGTCTTCAGGTTCAGCTTCTTTCTGTCCCTTTCAAATTGTAACTGGCATACTTAATTTCCATTTAACTATAAAACCTGCCGTTGTAATTATATTGCAAAAATAATATTCCATCCATGTTATACCATATAGCATCTGCTACAGTTTTCTTCAACCTTGTAATTCACTATACAGATGTCTAATTCCTGATTTTTCTTCTCTAGTGTGGTCAGAGTGTCTTCTATAGTCTCAAATACTATGTGAAATAACATATTAGATGTAGAATTAGAAAGAAATCTCCTGTCCCCTCCCCTCCTCACTCCATTCTCCCCATCCCTTGTTCCCCTCCCTCTACCTGTCCCTGTCCTTCTCCATCTCCCTCTCCATGTTCCTGTCCCTTTCCATCTCCCTCTCTCTGTCCCTGCCTTGCCCCACCTCACCTCTTGCTTTAGTCATATTCCCCTGGCACAGTTTCTCATCACCTGTCAGTCATTTTAATATTTCGAATGACATTTACTAATGGGAGATGAAATTTAACATAAAAACAACATTCCCAAAGAACACAGAAATATACACAGCTTTTTGCCATGATACCTCTTTCTTCTGTCTGCCTCTGGCTCTAACTCTATATCTTTTTTTTGTTTTGATATGCATGAGCCTTCTTAAAGGTAAGGCAAGATGTTCTACAAATTGTTGCTTTCATCAATTTTAGCCTCAGGTTCAAAATGTCCACACAAAAAGTGATAGGAAGATGAGATCAGAAATTGATTTGAATTTAATTTAAACTCCATGACAAGGAATGAATGATGTTTCAAAACAAATTCATCCAACTTTTTTGTTCTTCTCTAATCTATTAAATTTCTCCAAAGAAAGACTTCAGATTTTATCTTCATTGGAGGTTATTGGGTTTTGGATTTTTTGTATGTGCATATTACATTAAATATATTGCTTCAGAATATGTAGGTACAGAGTGTCTGTGATTTTTGTTCCTTTACAGTTCTGGAGGACTTCATTTGCTGTAATTAAGCATGGATTTTATCATTCAACTGCTAACAAAAATAATAAAAACTTTGTGGTGCATTTTAGCTTTTGGCAGGAGTGATCTGCACAGGGCAAATTGTACTTGAGAAGATTAAATTATCATTTTCTTCTACCTGGTATAATAATGAACCTAACTCATGGAATGACCCATTCAGTTGCAAGAAATTGCTTAGAGGTTAAATAGAAATTTTTAAGAGAACCATTGGCAATCAGTGTGCATTGTACCTAAAACTAAGTATATTATTTAAGGTGATTCATTGATAAAAGCTCCATAAATGATAATGTAACTTGAAATTAGGGACTGTGTTCTGGACATCATACAACCCCAGTATCAGAAAGACAAAAAACCCAACAAGAAAACTTGACTTACAGGTTATTTCCCATGGCAAGTAACCTGTTACAAATGTGAAAGAATGGCTGCGCATTTAATATCTTGTCACCTCCTCAGTTGTTAAAAATCTGTGATTTGGAAGTTCTGGGATTTCTGGGTACTGCTGTATTTACCGGGTCTTTTTATGGCCATTTCATGACTCCCTCTTGGAGTTGTCATGTTTATTTGCTGACACTCATCATCTTGCAATACATGTTCTTGAAGCCAGAGAACATAAACACTGAAAAGCAATTTCCAATATTATTTTAGACACTCAAGTCTGCCACTTCCAGAGTTCATCCTTTCTAAACTGTTTGCCTAATCTACTCCTCCTGCAAAGACAAATTTTCTGTCTGTTTCTTTTCAAATAACCTTCAGATTCCAGGAGAAAGAAAGCAGTAAACTACTGAAGCAGAAAGACTGTTAGGCTGGAAAGATTTTGCAAGTAATGAGACATTGCTTAATTACAGCTTTGCTAAGGCAGATTTTAAACAGTAGACAACACCACTGTGTCTTGCGGTTCTGTCTGCAAATCTTTAATATTTGCATAGAAGAAATCTTGGCTACATAAAATGTTGTTTGAACTGTATTGCCTGCTAATAAATCAACTGTAAGTGGAAAGGGGTCTTTCAAAGAATACAAACTGGCACTATTAGTAAGGAAACAGGAAAGTCTCTTGCATAATTTTTATAAAATACAAAATCTCAGCTTCAAAATCCTTGGTTATATGTTTTTCTTAGTTGACTATGAGATATCTATCAATTTTTGATGTGCTGATCATAAAACGACATTCCCAGATTTGGATGACTTCCCAGAATTTCATTATACTGGGAGTGCAGCTCAGTTTTCATATACTTGTGTGTCTCAAAATATAGGTTGATGTGATGGAAAGCAGAATCTTGTGAATTGAGGTATTCAGATTTCTGGGTATAATTTTTATTATTGTTTCAAAAGAAACAAGAATAAAAGAGTCAGTTTCATTATTTTCTTTTGCTGCAAAATTTATATAAAGGTTATCTAAATACTTCTACAAATGTTAATAACTTGAAAAGATTATCAGTTTTATAGCAGTAATAAAGATGTATATTCATAGCAAAAAATGACTATATGCTTCATTGGGGATAACCTCCTTAGAAAAAAAACAGGCATTACAGTTTCTTGTAAAGTAAATTTCTGTTATGGTGTTTCTTGTGTCATTTCAGTAAGATTGTTTCAAAAATCTTGTCAAGAGTTATTGGCATAATCTTTTAAAATAGTTTAAATGATTTTAAAATAAGTTAAATAGTCACTTACCCCTTTTAAGTTTTTTCTGTTATGCATTTGTTTTTTCAAACAAAATTTAAACTTTTTTATATGTTTACATCCTATTACATGTAATTTTCAAAGATCAGGTTCAATTAGAAGAAGATTTATAACTACTCAGTTTTTTTCTTCTTCCTCTTTCACCTGTCCTAGCAGCACAATGAAGGGCCAAAACAGGCAATAGCTCTTTCAGAACAGCTCTTTGGACAGCAGTAGAGCAATGCAACATATTCTCGTAAACATTTTCCCTTAGAAGGTTTAAGGATGAACAAAGAAACTTGAAATAACTAGTTAATGGTAAACTATAACAACAGTCCCTATGTGCAGTGTAGACTGCAGAAATTGTATTCTGTTAACACAGCACTGTATTGGTCCCCACCATACAGGGGTGTGCCGGTGTTGGCCAATACAGTTCGGCTAGAGTTAATTTTCTTTGTGGTAGCTTGTATGAGGCTGTGCTTTGGATTTGTGAAAAAAGTGTTAACACAGTTCTGTTCTAGGTGTTGCTGAGCAGTGCTTAGACAAAGTCAAGGCCGCTTCTGTCTCCCATGCAGCCATGCCAACAAGGAGGCTGGGGTTTCACTAGAAGATGGGAGGGAAAACAGCTGGGACAGCTGACCCCAACTGACCCAAGCATGACACCATCTGATGTCATTCTCAGCAATAAAATCTGGGGAAAGAAGAAGGAAGGGGAGTTGTTCATAGTTATGGTTCTTGTGTTCCCAAGTAACTGTTAGGCATCACAGAGCCCGGCTCTCTGGGAAATGGCCAAGCAGCTCCCTGCCAATGGGAAGCATGAATGCCCTGTTTTGCTTTGCTTCTGTGGACAGCTTTTGCTTTCCCCAATAAATTGTTTTTATCTCAACCCACCACTTTTGTCACTTTTACCCTTCCAATTCTCTCTTCCATCTTGCAGTAGATGAGTGTCTCTGTGGAGCTTGGCTGCCTATCAGGGTGAAAACAAAACAAGTAGTTTTTGGAATACCACGATTATTTATAACAATGAAAGAGAGTCTCAAAATAATCTAAAATAATTTTAGCACAAGTTGGAACTCCCTTCCATAATTTCTACAGTGATGAGAAATTACATTTTTTTTAAAAAATATTAATATTGTAAAGTCAAAGGAATATTAGAACATAAAAGTAACAGCAGTGTTTTACCATCTGATGTTAAACAGTTGATAAATATTAGGTAAAAAAATGATGACTACTTCATTGAAAAGGATAAATTTGGGCCAGGACACAATTATTTTTCAACTAATCACATTACAGCAAAACTAGGGATATAGCTATGACATTCATACAGTGTCCTCTTTGAAATCTTTTTTTACTTAATAAAAAACATTTGAATATTTTCCATTTTCATGCATCTGGAAGACCTTCACTAGACAAGTCTGCACTGCAGAAATATCACAGAAATTTTTGACAGAGTCTATATCATTAGTTTATTAACTAGACAGCCTTTGGCATGCAGTTCTTGACTGCATTATAGCACAGATTAACTTCTGCTCTTTGTCACCCTATAGCTGTTCCTTGTTTGTTTTCAGGTTGACGGTAATTAAGTCTGGAGTTCTGAAGTGCTCTTGCTCTTGCTCTGTCTTACAGCAGACTCAAAGAGCATATGCAGAAATCCTGAAAAAAAGGACAGCTTGGGTTTTTTTTCAGCACTGGTTCTCGTCTTTGTCTTTCTGTGGCTGTCACTAGTTTTGCTGTTGTTGCATTCCTAAGCCATGTATCCTAGACCTGCACTCTTTTAACAGATGATGGCTCCTGTGCTCCAAAAGTCCACTCTGGGAGTATGGGAGAAGGCTTTTACATACTGATAACTTGTCCTAGTATGCGACTGGGATGTGCTTTGGGCATTCACCAACACACAGAAACCAGAAAAGCTGTCTCATACAGTATGTAGACATGGCCTCTATTTGCTTGACAGAGTTGGAATTTGGTGATGAAATGAAAAATTTGTAGATTAAGGCCTTTATCACTATGACATAGGCAAAAGTAGTTACAATACAAGTAACATATGTGCCAAATGATCTGAACTTTGAATCAGAGAAAGAAAGTTTACAAATTAATCCATCATACTCTTTAGCTTTTAGCTTTTCTTCTGTGACTGCCATCAATAGTGCCAGTTGTAGTTGTTTCTTTATAACACATAATTTTATGGCTTTTGTAGAACATCATCATAGCTCTGTTAACTCACAAGTGCTCTCTAAAGTTTCCCCTATAGAATATCTGCTACAACCTTCTGCTGTGTTTCGGTGGAAAAGGACTACCTTGTGAGTGTTCCACTCAAGAATTCTTTGTCTTCAGCCTATTCTATGTGACACTGACCAATTTGTTTGAAGAAAATTTGCTAAAGGATTTAAGAAATGATGAAAAACAAATAGTTTTTAGAAGCATACGGTATTGAACAGGAGACACTAATTCTTTTACATACAGTCTTGTCAAAGTTCTGTGGAGCAAAGCTAACACAACTAGAAAAAATGACAATATGTATATCCAGCAACAAAATCCCAGATGAACAATTTAGCCAGAAGTTGTTCTCCATGTTGTAGTTCTGTTTGGGGGGGTTGTTTGTTTGGTAGGTCTTTTCACCTTTCTGTCCCCAAATGCAGTTTCACAGGTCATTCTGATCTCTATCATCCTACATATAATCAGTTTTCAAGGTGATTTACAGAGATGACAAGTATTTATCAAATTCTCTTTGCTGTACAATATGAATTATTGACATGCCCACGGCCCACCATGCTGGCTATTTCATTCAGAGTAAATAGGTGATGATGTCTGTAGTGAGCAGACTGACAGAAATGAGAACAAAAGGATGAGGACAGTGAGAATGTGGTTAAAAATATCAAAACAGAAAATGAAATGACAGAAGAAAGACTGTCAGACACAAGAAAAAAAAAGTATGATGCAAATCAAACATTAAATGAATTTTAAAAAAATGTCTCAATTTATGAAAAATCGAACCAAAAATATTTGGAAATTTTCATCTTTAAATAGTTTCAGTGCGAGAGGGTCCCTGTCAGGGTTGGATTTATAAGGATTATGGGGTACCAGGCAAAATCCAGCCTGTAAGTATGAATCCTTATAAGCCTTTTCCATTGATTTCTGCTGGAGTTGCTTCTATAATGACCAAGTTAGGTGCCCTTCACTTTGGTTAGTGCACCACCATTTTCAACCGTTCCCTCTGGTACTAAGTAAGCTGGACTGTAAAATTACTTCTCCTAATGAAACAAATCTTCTACATTGATCCTTCGTCCCTGTCCCTGTTAGTAATGCACCGTAAAACAGGTATTTTACTGATATGGCAACAGAAAACATAACAAAACACTATAACAATGTTATTTCATAAGAAAAAAGTTTGAGTGTTCTAATTTTACATCCTATATCTGTTTTAGAGGTTGTTTCCCTTCAAATGATTGCCTAGCATGGCAGATGTTTAAAATGCACATTGGTATTTTCATTTTCAATTGAAAATTGAAAATGAAAGTACTACTGTGTCTTTAGTGAAGCAACATACAAAAAAATTACAAAGCTCTATTTTGCAAATACTGTGTCATCATAATTCAGTTCTTGAGACATTTCTCAGAGCTGCTCATTAAGTTTATTATCACAAATGAAGTTTGTACAATCCCTGTTTTGAATACTGTGTTGACTCACACATAACAGAGTAAGAAACGTCTAATAGTGATGTAATCTCATGGGAAGCATCCTTTTACTTTCAAAGTAATGCAAATAATATTCTGTGTTGCATTAAATTAGCATGAGGCTGATAAAGGGTAAAACTTATCAGCTGTATAGTTCTCAATTTTGCTGTTCACTGGTAGTACTAGCAGTTGCTGCAGCAAGTCCAGAATGATAAACCTAATGAAAAAGTCCTTTAATAGGAGTTCTATATCTAACAATTGTCATGTCATGCCAGAACATCAAGAAAATTTAAATAATCCAAAAAGTCATTTATGTATTCATCTTGATTAAATGAAATGTTAAATATGGGAAGACTGTCAATCTTGAAACAATATCTGGTAATAAACTATGTCTATCATTGATTGACTTTTTCAGAACTATTTATTTTGGTGTATTTTTGCATAGGTTATGCAAACATGCTTTTCTATTGGTTTTGGTTTCTTTTTTTGTTTGATTGAATTTTTTTTAATTTTAAGATAAATTATGTGGGATGAGGGATGAGATATACTAAAGGACATCCATGGATTAAACAAATTAATTATGTGTAAAGATCACAACCAGTTGTCCACGCTGGGAGAAGGTAACATCTATATCACAATGTCATGATTTAATGTGGCAGGCAGCTAAACACCACACAGCCATTTTCTTACTCCCTGTCCTAAAAGTGGAATGGGGAGAAAATCAGAAAAAAAATAAGATTTGTCTGTTGAGAAAAAGACAGTGTAATAGGACAGAAAAGAAAGGAGAAATGATAACAATAATAACAACAATAATAATAATAACAACAAGAAGAATAACAATACTATTACTTCTAACAATAAGAAAAGAATTAGAATATACAAAAGAAGTGGTGAACAGTAAAATTGCTCACCACCTGCTGATCAATGCCTATCCTGACCCTGATTAGCCCCTGGCGAACTTTCCTCCTGGTTTATATGCTCTCATATTCTATGGAATATCCCTTTTGTTCATTTGGGTCAGCTGTCCTGGCTGTGTCTCCTCTCAGCTTCTTGTGCCCTGCAGCCGCCTCACTGACAGGGAAATATAATAAGCTGAAGAGTCCTTGACTTACAATAAGCACTACTTAGCAGCATCTAAAACATCAGTGTGTTATCGCTCTCATCCTAATAAACACAGCACTGTACAAGTTACTGGGAAGAAAATTAACTGTATCCCTGCCAAAACCAGGACACACAACTAAATAAAATCAATCATCCAATTATCTAGACTAATCATGAACTAGTTGTTCCAGTAGGCCTTTTATTTATAGATTTTACCTTTACTGTCTGGCTGGTATAAAGTATTGAACATGGTTCTTCCCAGTTTTACCATGTTTTGAGTAAGAATAAATGAGTTTTTTCTTTTCTGGACTATTTTAAGCATTGTACCAGCTACACTTTATAACATTTATAAGGTTGGTTCAATATAAGGTCAAACTCACATCGTCTTTCTCTCAGTGGAAACAGGAAAACTATTTCCTGAGTATTCCAGACCAAACAAGGAAGCATTAATAAGTCCTCCTTTCCCTAAAGATCCATAAGAAAGTCTATGCTTATTCCTACATGCATCCATAAGTGCAAGTTATGTTACTAATTTCATCTCCCAGGCATTTTCACTGTAAGCTCCCTTATAAGGTTTAAATCCTTGCCTTCTTTTTGACATCCTCAGTGTTCACTATCTCTCTCTGCTTTGTTGAGTACACTTCTCTTAATCTTTGTGAAGAAATAATCTGTTTAGGAGGTTTCTGTTTGAACCACCATGTTAGCAAATTGCCTGCGATAGCAGGGGACTGGAACATCCCTCTCTTATATTCCTGTCTAATGAGAGAATTGATAGTATGCTGAACTGATAAAAGAGACTCATCCTTTATTTATAAAATAGGATTATCAAATAAATCCCACATGGATTTGATTTTTGCTTTTTTTTTTTTTAATTCTGGTACTTTTATTTATCACTCAAACTCACATAATTTAAATATTTTACATGTTTGTGTTAAAAGAATGCTGAAATTACAAAACCAAGAACTCAAGAAGATACAAATGGTTAGAATTTAAGCTATGTTGTCATCATTTGGTCCCCTTCATTGAGGTCTGTACTCAGCTGTTGGATCATACAGGAAGTCTTTTCAATCACAAAGATGCTTAAAGTGAAATATAGGAATTTAGAAGAGGAATTTAATGCCTAAATTCCAATCCAAAATTTCACTAAAAATCCACAAATCCTCATGTCCAGGTAATAAATCTTGAAATTATTTGGCAAAATATGCTTATGGGGTTGAACACATATGTCAGGCAGAGGTTTGGTCTTTTCTTCTGAGGTATAACTGTACTGTATTTAGTGACTGTCTATTCTAAAATATGTAGTAATCTATGAGCCAAGACTAGGATACTCAGAATAAGTTGTTTTCTGGATCTGGGTTTTATTCTGCACTCATAGATCTCGCACTCCTAACTCCACCGTGGCTTGACTTCTGTAGTAGACACAGCAGATGGTGTGGAATAAAGCTGAAGTTTGGGAGAAAGAGTTATCTCGAACTTCCTGAATGACTTTTCCAATCATACCAAGTGCATTACTATCCCTTAATCCTTCCTTTTTGGCTATATTTTCAGATAAAATTAATGAGATAGGCTAGGAAACTCATGCATTAACACCTACAGTGGTTTCACCATGCTTGGCACTTCCTCTCAGTGCCTCATAATAGTATTGTATGACTGTAACAGAAACAAACTTTCCCCAGAATTCCATTGACCATTTGATAATTTTTTCTTGCTATCACTGTTCTTCTGCCCTACACCTCATTTACTACTTATTTAAACCTTGTTCTGAAAAAAGAATAGTTACTTTCTGGTATAATTTATTTCTGTCGTTTCATTATTAGTCTGTCAGGATGTTATACTCTCTGTCTCATAATGCAGAACTAAAAAACACTGAAGGTCAACATTATTTATTTATTTGGAATACTCATGATGAAACCTATAGAAGTACAAGAAGAAGTGATGTGTTTCTGCTCCCTTTTACTGTTATCAGTTACTGATGCAGGAACTCAGAATCTACATAATCTGATAAAATAGTTCAAATATTGTTCTTGCCATAGAGGGATGAAATTCTGGGATCAAATTTTCCATGGATTTAGGGAGGTGTTCTCTTTCTTCAGAAACTGACTCTGGTCATGATCTGGTTTGGTCTATTGACTGCAAACTTAGCATGAATCATGCTCTCTTTCACATGTAGTTAAGGATAGAATCAATATATAAAAAATGATAATATTTTATTTACATTTAACCCTTTCAGTTTAAAACTAGAGTTTTAAATAGAATTCAAAAGTGCATTTGCAGGTGCAGTTTTCCACCACACAAGCGAAGTTTTCTCACTGGCATCATTGCATCTTGTCCTTCTTTTAAATACTCTATATGAAAACCAAAATTTGTTGTGAAACATGAAACAGAGCATTTGAGAGCTCAGAATACATATAGTTTTCTCAACCATAAATCTAAAGAACATATGAAAGAAAATTTTTTAAATACACATTTGTAAGTTCAACTGTCCCTCATTTCAGCACTTTGGGAGCTCAAAAATTTTCTCTTTTCATCTAGAACCAAATCATATGACATGGTAAGTCTCTTTGACAGTTGTCTAATAAGGTAATGGAAGGAATTAGAATTGTTTACAAGTAGCCCAACTGTATTATTTATCACCTATTCATCCTGCTAGTATCAAAATATTCCATCTGATTCCAAAACTTAGTGAACAGTTTGGCAGAAGGTACATCTGATTTACCTGATACTAACAATATTTCAAATAAAATCTTATCAAATGACTCCTTCCATCCATGTAACTTGTAAGATTTAAGACTTGTCTTTTTTTTCCTATTATTTTATTTTTTGCTGCTCTCACAGTCTGAAAGTCATTGAGCTATTTATCATCCACTTAGTATTTCTCAGTTGCTGGAACCAGTCTATCTTTTTTGGTAACAAAATGAGAAAGTGTACAGATTGGTTTAGATTAGATAGATGGCATACACTGACTGTGTACAGAATAATTTGGTTGTGGCTTTATTTGATCTAAATGAAGTGAATGTATTTACCTTGATCAATCAGACTGAATAATAATGATACACTTCACAGTGACTTAAATCTGTTTTCCCTGGACAGCACCATGTGATTTCATCCTCCAAAACGGAGCAGCAAAAATGCTCCACTGCTCCATTGCTCTTACACCTGACAACTTTATTTTCACATTTTGCAAAGCTCAGAAGAAATTTTGGAAGTTGTCTATCTCATAAAACATTAACTAGATCTCTCTCCAGGAGAATTTTTCCACTAAAATGTTCCAAAAGAGTGGAAAATAAAATGGACAAAGAAAACACAGTGATTTGGATAATCAGTCATATTCACCAGAGATTGCTTATAGGTACACGAGGTACAATAAATTTTATTTTATGCTCAGTTTAAATAAATGATAGCTGTTGTAAAGGAGGAAGAAACTGTCATACAATACTGACCTCATGCTTAAGCCCGATCTTAAATTACTCTGAAGTTAAATAGAGTTCACTTTGGGGCTTTCTTTAAATAGTATTCTGACAAAACATCAAATAAAATCACTTATTTTAGCAAGAAAAGGAAGAAAGGTTTACCAAATGCCAGCTCAAGCCTTGCTAAAATGTATGTATGAAAACAAGCAAACTCATAATATAAAATATACTTTTCTCCAAAATGCACTTAAAAGAATATTAAAAATTGATGGCATATGTTAGTAATAGGTACCTGGCACAACTCCTCCATATTTTGTAGACAATTCTAGGTGATGTAAGCAGACATTGTTACAGCTAAAATCATCATGATAATGACATCACTCATTTAAGTAATTATTTAGTTATTTAGTATTTATTAACATTTTCACTAAATATTCTTTCCCCTTCCTGTTTTTTTTTTCTCCTTTCAGTCTTTTCTTGGGGAATACCTTTCTTTTGCAGGTGTAATGCTACAAACAAGAGAATTTACAGTAATACCATCAGTACCAACACTTCAAATAACAGCATTACTTCGATGAATAGCTGAAAAAACCCAGTGGTACCAGAATTGTATATCAAGAAGATGTTTACATTTTACAGAACTTTTTTTCTTCTTAAGTGGCTGTTGTTAACTTAACTGATATTAAAGGTTTTCAGCAATCATGTTTACTAATCTTGCAACACTTTTTCGTATTCTAAGACCTTTAAACCTCGTGTAAGTACAGCCATTTCTTTAACAAGGTTTCATTGAAAATCTGGAGAAAATCCTTCACTTTTCTCCTCTTCTATTGAGATGACCTACTCTCCCACACTGGTGACATGCCCAGAGTCTAATAGCACATTGAATACAAATGTCATATCCAAAAGACAAAGTCGCTGTTCATGGAAAGTCAATGTAGGGTTCTAATTCAAAGCTCATTGAAGCATTCCTGGAAAGAAAAACAAAATAGAAAAAAATACTCGTTTCAGTGACCATGGAGAAAGCCAAGAAATGCAAAAAATATGTTCATTATAGTACTGCTATATACAACATTAAGGTATATTCATTGCAATGAATGCAAGTAATGGACAATGGAAACACATAACAATACACTTGGTAGGGAGAACTGTTCCCACAGTGTAAGTGGGGTTGAGGGAGCAATCTGACAAAGGAGAAGGTCACATAGCAGATGATTATCAACTTGCTCTTGCAGCACAGACAGTTTTTTAATAAAAAATGCATGGTAGGTTGTGTCAGGAGGAAGATTCTCTGTTGTTAATAGAAAGAAATAAAAAGGAGAGATAGCAGAGAAAGTGGAGTTATAGAGTGCTTTAAAAAAGGGTGAATGTGTTAAATTAGAGTAGTCCGTGACCATATTGCAGAAAGATAGAAAAAACTGTTCTGAATGACAAAATAGAAGATAATTTTACTAGTAGCACGTCAGACCTCCAAAGATAGATACTGATGGAAAGATCACAATTCTTAAGACATAAAATAGTTACACCATTAGAGCTTTAACTGTGATGCATTTTCCTCCCTCTAGTTTTGAAGGAACTCTAAAAGAAAACTGTATCACATTTTAGCAAGGGACTGATATGATGGATAATAAATGAAACAAGTCATAGATAACACCAAATTCTTGATTCTTGGAGTGAAATATTCAAATAAGGATGTAAAAGATTTCTATAAGGCCTGATATTTAAGACTGCAGGTTTTGTTGGGTAGCTAATTTCCCCATGACCTCAAATCCCATAGATTGTTCAAGTAACTGCGTGGTAGGAATGATGACGGTAGAGATACATCAGAAATCCCAGTGTCCTGAAGGGCTATACTTGTGCATGTTTGTGTGTGTATGTTTTTATCTCTCCATGAACCACAGATGACAGGGGCACTCTGGGCACCACTTGACTAAACAGGCTGCAGCAATGGCAGACATGTTCTGCCTTACCTGGCAAAAGTAGTTAGAATGATCAGTGAAGGATCCTTACGTCTCCAAGCCATGAGGGTTCAATTTCACATCTTTTAAGATCTATGACAGTGTCCTCATTAACCTAATTTTTCAAACTACAATAACTTCTAAGATGGGAATACTGTGCACTTCTAGATCTGAAGTAGTGCTCCAGCAAGCAGTTGCTGCCAGAGTTGCTGCACTGAGACCAAAACCAAATGTTAATTTTTTGTTGGATAAATTTTCAGGGGGATCAACACATTGGTCTGCCTCACTGCTTGGTTAGCTAATATGCCGGAGGCAGTGAGAGTGTGCTGTTACAGACATGGGGGAGGTTGGCACTGTCAGCATAACACTGTCCCACATGGGCTTGAAGCACGCAAGGAGCCTCACTGCCACTGGAGACAGGAAGATCACACTCTGTTGTGTTGAACAAGTAGGGAAAGGAAAAGAGAAGAGAGCAAATGAAGTAAATAGTATGATAGAAATAAAACAGCAAAGTAAATGCCAAAATGTGGTGTATTTGAACAACACAGTTAACAAAAAAAAAATTGTGTTATGCCTTATTGAAGAGTAACTACATGAGTGAGCACATGTGGGATGGGTGGATAGTTACCAGGAACAACTGGTATAGCCACAGATAGAGGCAAGCACAAAAGATAGTGTCACACAGATTGAAATCTTTCAGTAAGGAAGCCTTACAGAGAAAAAGGAAAAAAAGAAAAAAATCTAGGGGGTTTTATGTTTGTGCATCAGAAATCAGGTACATCTGCAGGAAAATGTACCTTGTTATATTCTGATAGGAGAATAAAAGGAAAGCCAGAGAATGAGAGTTTCTTTTACAGTGTAACAGAGGCACCCAGAGCCAGTGTAGGGGAATCTATGAATATGAAGATACACAAGTATTTGTACCAGATCCATGAACTCTTACTGCCTGAGATTGTTGTGTTTCATTATTATTTGATAATCAGTTGCATTTGATTGACTGTGCTTGATTTGTGTCTTATATTAAAGAATAAAATCACATATTAATTTTGCATATTGTATTGATAGCATTTATTTTCTTAAATCTCAAAGAAATAAAGGTTTATAGTGTCAAAGGTGTTGAGTTATAGTTTTTCCATATAAGATGGACAATACATGACAGTTTAGGTGCCATTTAATTTTTTATGAAACGAGTGCATGCACATCATTTGAATACATGATATATTGAAAGTCATATGAAAAAAAAGATTTTTCAGATATAATATAAAACAGCAGCTGTCCTGGGAGTCCTAAGTGTTTAGTTTTGATGGAAAGCAGCATATATCCTGTCTAGTAATCCTTTTCTTTTTATGTTCCCACTTGCTTTTAACTTCTGTCTTTGCAATCAGAATGCAAATTTTCCTTCTGAATGACAGTTGAAAGAGAAAATATTTTAAAACACAAAAAGGAAGAAAAGCCCACAAATACTATATGCCTTCATTGTTTGCCAATACCACATTTTGTTTTACATCTTATATTTTCAGGATCTCATAAAGACAGATATGTATCAGTAGAAAAATAGAATTCTTAACACTTAAAGTAAATGTTGCAGATAACAGTGATTCAGAAACTCTCTGCAAAATGTACACTGCCCTCGTTGTCAGAACCAGCAGTTTTCAAGACCAGGAAACTGTATTATAAAGCAAACAAACAAACAGCTTGAGGGAAAGGTATCCTTAGCTAGATTTATTGGGAAGATCTTTAATATGCCATATGGTGCATTGGCACTTGCAAGAAGTACAGATCTGTGGGTGAATGTACTGAAGTCTTCTGACCAGTACCAGTGGAAAAATTGATGCCACCCTGGAGAAAGAAGTGCTTTCAGCAGTATTTTTCACCAGTGTCACTTGTAATGCATTTCCAGGTAGTCCATTTTGACCCAGTATGCTTTCAATCAAATCAGTGATCTCCATTTAACCTGCTCTTTAGAGGAATCTCTAGGCATCCTGGTTACATGAAATGGAGGGCATTTATAAATTCATCATTTTATCTAACATAGTTTACTTGTATCGGTATATTTCATACAGGAAATCTAAACAAAAGGATTTAAAAAGGTTTTAAAAGCTTTTTCTTCAAGTAAACAGAAAATAAACAGAACAAACATTGCTCAAAGTGTCTGGCAACTCAACAGAAATTTTCATTTTACCTGAAAATAAGTGAATATAGGACGTTTTCACCTATCACGCAGGCATAAATGCTTTTATTGCAATGTTGTCTATCAGAATTTTGTGCTTCCCTTTCAATAGGAAGATATGGGATTTTGTGGTTGCTTTTTACAGGAGCTTAGAATATGAACTATAATACACACATAAATTCACCCTTGAAATATTAAATATAGTCTTGCCCTCTCTTTAAAAAGGGTTAGAGCTTATTCTGTATTATTTAAATGTCTTTTTTACTGCAATGTTTTCTCTCTGTGCCATTTTACCTGACACCTTGCAACATCAGCCACCCACTCTAGATACTAAAGGGAAGTACTCAAAGGTACCAGCCCATGCTTATTAAGAGGCTTATCCTGCCTGTGAAGGCAGCAGAAAAAGGAAAATGAAGGTTTAACTTCCTTGTCTGCCAATATGTAAAGAAAATAAAAGTTACTGTTGCCTATAAAATGTCATCAACTTTAAAACCAAGGAAATAATTATTTTAATCAAGTGGGGATTGGTCTCCTTTGCCATGTTTCAAGTGAAAGGATGACAGGAAATGGCCTTAAGTTGCACCAGGGGAAGTTCAGATTAGATATTAGAAAAAAATCTCTGAACAAGTGTTAGGCACTGGGATAAGTTGTCCAAGGAGATGGTGGAGTCACTGTCTTTGGAAGTGTTCAAGGGGTGTCTGGATGTGTTGGGCATATGGTTTAGGGGTGATTATGGTGGTGCTAGGTTGATGGTTGGACTTGACGATCTTGAAGATCATCAAGTCCAACCTTGATGATTCAGTGATTCTGTGAAATGCACTATCAACCAATAGAACGTATTTTCCACAACAAGGCAAAATTTTAGCAAAATCCAGAGAGTGGGATGTTTATATGAATAACATTCAGAGTTCTGAAATAGATGGTCAAGAGAAATATCCTTCCTTCCTTCCTCCCTTCCTTCCTTCCCTTTTTCATTTCTTCTGTTACTTTTTTCCTCTCTTTCTCTCTTTCTCCTTTGTCCACTTTCCTTTCCTTGCCTTTTTTTGCCTTGCCAGACCCTGAGATTAGCTCTGTTGTTTAGAGCCTGGTGCTAATAACGCCAAGGTTGTGGGTTTGCTGCCTGCATGGACCATCTTAAGAGTTGGACTTGATGATCCTCATGAGTCTCTAGCAACTCAGAATATTCTGTGATTCTGTGAAACAGATACCTCGTCTCCCCCCTTCCTTTCTTGCATCTCTCCCTTTCCCAATTTCCTTCTCTGCTCCATCCATTTTCTCAATCTTCTCCTCTCTCCTTCTATCCCTCATTTCTATCCTTCTCTCTTTACTGCTCTCCTGTATCTCTTTTGTTTGTCAACAGCTGTTAAAACATGTTACAAAAAACTTCGCTGGAGATACGGTAACTTTTATGGTAAGAAAGAAAACACATCATCAAGTGTACTTTTTGGCAGAGATAGGTCTCTAAATTTAGACTTAAGCTGTTTCAATAAAAAAATCTACAGTTTAGTAGGTATCATTAAATTCACATCATGTTTGTTATCCAAGTTGATCTTGACTGTTTACAGAGGAAACTTTTTGAAGATACAACACAGGGTAATGACAAGGCTCCTCAATGTAACTACAAGGCTCCCTTTGCCATTTCTACTCTGTCGTAGTAAAATAATTGTTCGATATAGAAAACCTTGCTACCATTAACTTTTATAATCTTTTTGTAAGAGGTCTTATCCTTTAACAAGGGTAATAATAGTTGAAAAAATATGTCCCACAGAAATAAATATTTTATTTACCCTTTGAGCATTACTAGTGGATATTTGTATAGTGTTTTTTTCAGAAAAACTTTTGTGTTTACAAGTTGACAAACCATTAGCTCTTCTTCCTTCTCTCAAGGACTTAAACTAGAAATCACTTGAAGACATTACAGCAATACTGGACTGCCATTTACTCTTCTTTACTCTTCATTTCTATATCCAAGCAAACAGATTTCCTTGACTCCATATTATAGAAAAGTTTAACTTTCAAATCTTCAGTGATAAATGTGAATTGTAAATATTAATAATCCTGTCACAAAACCACTTAGAGTTATGACATTTTTGCACGCCTTTTTCATAGCAATTGATATTTCCCTAGAAGCAATGTTGTTGGAATTTATCAGCTAATGAAGGCAGAAAGATAGCCAGCAAATTACTGTTAATTTTGCCGCCAGCAAATATTGTTTTCTGTACTGGCAACAGGCTCATTAGCCTTTGTATAAGGCATCTGTGATATTGAGTGATATCTTGAGGCAGCATTACTTTGTAGTCTTGCCTTCCAGCAGAACTTTGCCAAGAAAAGTGTTTTCTTATTGCTGTTCTGTTGCTGTTGGTTGTGGTGGACTTGGTGCTTTTTATATGGAATTTTGGAAAACAAAATCAGAGATGTTCAGATCTTCAGATTGCCAGTCTACTTGTCAGTTTTAAATAGCATCTGAAACAAGCATGGAACTCATCAATCCTTTGGAAATGGACTGTTAATGTAATATTTAATACATTAAGCATTATGACTTTGTTCATTAATTTCATTAGCACAGATCTAAAATGCACTAACCTCTCCATTTAGATCCAGACTATCTCCATTAATAATCCCTTGGAAAGAAATGTATTGTTTTTAAGGTTTACAGTTAGTAGCAGAAGGCTGAATTTATGTGTGTTTCTGTCAAATCGAGTTTGTAGCAAACTCAAATAGTTAGTTGGAAGGTCAGATTATGATGTTTTCTGCTCTCTAAGAAATATTTTCTTTTCCTAGTCCAATCATGGCCTAATAACCAACTCAATGTCCTATTACCAGTTCTTTACTGCCGTAAGGCTGATACAGGTGTAGAGTTGGCTGCCTGAAATCATAAAATCATAGAATCAACCAGGCTGGAAATCCAGATCATAAAATCCAACCCTTTTTCCAACACTGCCATGGTTACTGGACCATGGCACTTAGTGCCACATCCAGTCTCATCTTAAAAACCTCCAGGGAGGGTGAATCCACCACCTCCCTGTGCAGCCCATTACAATGTCTCATTACCCTCTCTGTAAAAAATTTCTTCCTGATATTCAACCTAAACCTCCCCTGGCAGAGCTTAATATCGTGTCCTCTTGACCTACTGCTGGTTGCCTGGGAGAAGAGACCAACCCTCACCTGGCTACAACCTCCTTTCAGGTAGTTGTAGAGAGTGATGAGGTCTCCCCTGAGCTTCCTCTTCTCCAGGCTACACAACTCCAACTCCCTCTGCCTTTCCTCATAGGACTTGTGCTCCAGTCCCTTCACCTTCAAATCAACACATTGGAAAAAACCTGTATTTGTAGATGCAGTTAAGTTGATGCTTTTTATTTAGTCTCTAGCCCTTTTAAAAGGCATCAAAATTGTTGAACTGTGTATTTATCATAAATTTAATTTATTTACATAATAATAATCAGTATTTTAATAAATATTTTAATAATCATAATTATATTCAGAATTCCTCGTGTTGATTAAGCCAGTGTTACTTCTCTCACTCCTGCTGGACACCTGAGGTGGGGATGAGTGTGGTTATTTGCTATCTAAAACCATCAGTGATCTAACCTCTTTTTACGGGGCGTTGAAGATGACATCTCTAGGGGGTGGTTCATTTTCCTGTCATATAAGCTGATCTTAAAATGACATGTACTGCAAATATCTCAGAGATAACTAAGGGAGTGTTGTAACAGGCTTGGACCAAATACTTTTTTTTCAGAAGACTGAGCTTAGGTGAGATGACTTCTATCTTTTCTCCTGCAAGCTCAATTTGTTTTACATTATCAGCAAGGTCTTTGATTAGATATTCATTCAAAGGTCTCAAAATAAAAGTTTTATTGTAGTAACTTTCTGTGAACAGTATGCTTCCTTTGAGCAAGGAAAAAAAGTCTAAACAATCTTTTTGATATTTGGTGGATTTCCTTTTAGAATTGATTTCTCAAAGTTTTTGTTCAATAGTTCAATTTTTTTATGCATTGATTAGCACTTTTTTCCCCAAGATACTTATTTTTTTATGAAAATCTCATAGAATTTAGTCAGGTTTGTTTTCTTCCTGATTTTTTTTTGACTGAACAGGTAACAAAAGCTTGAATCTCTATACTAAAAGTTTCCTGCAATGGAGCAGGGTCTGCTGTCAGAATCAATGACAACATATATAATTTGATCTTAAATGGTGTAACCTTTTCTGTATAGTTTTGGTGAAGAAACATTATTCAGAATAAATAATTATTTCCTTTATGTGTGAACTTACAGCTTTCAGCACTTGCAGAAGTGCAAGAAGTGGGACCGTAAGGTTATAATAGGATATTGGTATCTGTCTTACATTTATTAGATAATTTCTTCTGTATTATTATTGAAACTTTAGAATAATATCTAGACCATGCTCAACTCTTCTGGTATAGTTTTAGGTATTTACTTGGGAATACTCTGGTTCATGAAAGTCCTACTGAGTTGATTTGGAAATACATTGACTTAGGCTTATTCATCTCCATTTCCTTTTTTTTTTTTTTTTTTTTAAATAAAGATTAGCCAGAAAAACTAAAACCTCTTACCCAATTCTCCCTTCCCCACCTTTTTTTTGACCTTATTATCATAGAGAAAATTGTCTCTTTAATGCTAAAGGCTAAGGTGTTATTTTTTTTTCACCTTGGAACTCAAAATTAACAGTCTTCTTAACTTCACTCTTATTTAAGTTATTATTCCCTCTATTACTCCCTCTTTGAGAAAAGAAGACAAGAAAAAAAAGCTATAATTTGAGATGACACTTCTTTTTTGTAACTGTGTATCTTCTCAGTCATTTATTTTTCGGGTGTGCCAGTGAAGAGTTATTTGCCTTTGACAGTTTGTATACATTGCTGATAGAACAGAGAAGC
This sequence comes from Manacus vitellinus, assembly GCF_001715985.3. Classification (NCBI taxonomy): domain Eukaryota; kingdom Metazoa; phylum Chordata; class Aves; order Passeriformes; family Pipridae; genus Manacus; species Manacus vitellinus. The sequence goes on along the minus strand of NW_021940208.1, from coordinate 44,881,918 downwards.
TTGCGGATGAGTTGGGCTGCGCTCGTGCATTGGAGGAAGTCCAGTTTAATAATATCTAGAAAGATTTAGTGTAGTAAAATCAAGGCCTGGAAGACAGAAACTTTTTACACTGATCATATTACTCAAAGTTATTTTAAAAGTTATTTTCAAAGGAAGCAGTGGAAAAGGTTTTTGAAACTTACTTTTATTTCTCAAAAAACATTTAGTTGTAGTCAGGAGTAGGTGAATACTCTGATATTCTAAAATGGTCACTCATTTGCAGTACCCTAACACAAAAGTAAATTAACATTTAAAGGTAGAGAGAAAACTTAGCATACTTTCAAAGTTTTAATTAAAACATGAAATATAAAACAGAGCAGGAGATTTGGTACAAACCCTCAGTGCTGATTAAATGCACACAGTGTTAAGGATTAAATGTAATCTCCACCACACATGCACAGTTAATAACTTTCCAATCTTTTCATGGGAGAAACCTCCAAGTATTACATACTTGTGTCTAAAGACTTCACTCAGAGTCACACAGAATATCCTGAGTAGGAAGGGACCCACAAGGATAATCATGTCCAACTCCTAACCCTGCACAGGATCATCACCCAAAACCACACCATGTACCTAGGAGTATCATACAAAACCTTCTCGAACTCTGGCAGAATTGGTGCTGTGACCATGGCCCTGGGGAGTCTGTTCCAGTGCCCAACCACCCTCTGGGTAAAGAACCTTTTTCTAATACCCAACTTAAATCTCCCCAAAAACAACTTCAGACTATTCCCCTGGGTCCTGTCACTGGTCACTTAATCAGTTAAATAGAGATCACTTAATCAGTTCAGTAAAATCCCAGACTCCACACATAACATTTTAGTTACTTCATACTTCCTGAAATTAATAAGTCTTTATTAAAGGCATTGCAAATAATGGGTACAACCATTTTGAATCTGTGGGAAAAAAAATCTACCATAACATTCTTTGTGACCTCTTGGATGCTTGGAGTAATTTCATAAATAATTCTTTTTGTCATGTAAACCTGGGCCATGTACTGCATGGCATCAAGGAGCCATGCAATTTGATAGCTTCTTTCTTTAGAGGTGATAAGATGGAATCTTACAGGAGTTTTTATCTACAACAGTTCTCTGCACATGAAACTGGCGATCTGTTATACTGTGCTATGGATTTTCTATTTTGGGTTGATTCTTGTTATGAAAAAAGGTATATAAGATCTTACAATGTACTTACTGTGTCATAAAGGTTAGGGCAACATTAAATGGGATATTTGAATTTGACAAATTCAACTTCATTCAGAGACTCACTGTTTTGAAGCTTTTTGAATAAATGAGATACAGCCTGAAGGGCAGAAAAATAAAAGGCAGAGCTAGGTCTGCATCAAGAGTTTTGTTTTTAACCTCACAATCTGAGAGACTCTTCACACACATACATCGTATAGCAAAGACATAATTTGGTGAAAAGCCAGCATCTGGCTTTGATGTAAAGCCATTTCAGTGTAATGTGTTTTAGCTTACAAATCCTCAAGAACATTTTATTTAAACCATCTAGGAATGTTTGAGAAATGATAATTATTAACCTTCATGAAATGTAAATTTAATTTCGCCATAGCATTTGACAGCTTTATGGGCCTTTTCTACAAACCATTTTTGTATTTCTGAAATGTGTTGGAGTGACAGTGCAAGAATCTAATGCCTTTTATCTAGACACTGAACAAACAACATCCGCAGCAGCACTGCAGGCTTCCTGACATTACCCTGTCAAAGACTTGTCTTCAGTTCCATTTTGGAAGAATCACTGATAGAGGTTGATGTGGTTCAGCTTCTGTTTGTTCAAACCTCAGCCTCTTTGCTGAAATTGCCAATCAGATAATGTACTAGTCACAGAATGCAGTTTCTTCAGTGTAGTCCAGCAGTTTCTTCAATGTAGTCCAGCAAAAATCTATCGACTAAAGCAAATGGTGGTGCTGCTTGTTTGCCTAAAATTGTACAACCAATCTAAAACTGACACATCTCATAATCAGAACTTTATCAGTTCCTTGGCTCATCCAGCTCCTGTGACTACATTCCCTGGAAATGGTTGGCATATCACAGAAATAAATTTGTTCTTCTGTTTTAGGGTCTCTGATAGGAGAGAGGCTAGGGTCTCTAATAAGATATGTGTTATCACTCTAATGGATGAAAGTGGAATGGAAGTTGAAAAGATGACTGTGATAAAGAAGATAGTGTTTAGAAACAGAAATGCCAACAATTACTGCCTACAAAAATATGCGTGATGGATATAAAGAGAGTGTAACCTATGTAACCACTTAGCAGTGAATGAATAAATGTTATTTTCCTTCTGAGACTGAAAACTGTCTGAACTCATTGGAATTCCTCAGTTTTATTTGATTTGTCCTGAGGGGTTCGATACCTATTTAATTATGGGTTTTCTAAGCACTTATGAGCAATAAAATATACTGTGACAGTCACTGTAGGAGAATCAGAAATTGCAAAATGGGTGCTGGATCATGGAGTGAAAAGCGGTTGTGAGCAATTGTGAATGAGAGGGACCTCTTGATTCATGAAATGTCTTCCCCACTAGTTCAGGCAATATAAACATAATTAATTCCCTAAACATTTCCAGGCCTATCTGAAAAAAACAAGTTTGGGTTTGCAATTTTATAGTTTTTCCCATTTGCCTCATCAGGAAATCTGAAAAATAAATTCACAGTTCTATGAATTTACATGATTCTTCTAATTTCTGGTCTGAAGTCAGTTAAAATTACCAACTGATATTAAATAAATTATCTGCCTGGAAACAAAGGCAGAATTTTGCATACCAGTGTTAATATCCTGTACCTGATGTAGTGATTGGCTTCCCTTGTAGTAATTGTTTTTTAAGCATAAATTTTTGAAGAAGGCTCTACAGACCTGAGCAACATTGGGATTCCCTATCAGAAGGCCATGAACAAACTTACAAAGAAATTGATCTGCTCTGCAATTCTACGGTTGAATTATAAAGCAAATGCTAAAACTTACAATTATACAGAATAATAAATAAAATTAACATGCAAAAGGAGCAATGGGTTTATAATGTGGGAGAGATAACAAAAAGGTAATGCATTTGTGGGGATGAACTATACGCATACTAGTTTGTGGCTATATATATCTACTTTTGTCTGTATTGCCAGAGAACTAGATAGGTTCATATTTGTGCAGGGATTTAGAAAACATTTAGGGTAATATTGTTTGCATGTTAATTACTACTTTGGCCCACTGTTGTTTAAGTTTAACTAAAAAAAACTAAGAACAATGGATATTGACAACACTGGATCTTTTTCAGAGTCAAATTATAGTCTTTGAAACCAGATGTTTTCATGCACAGATAACCAGTATTTCTTGTTAAAGATTGGTACATGGACTCCTGGTTAAGATAGCTATGAAGCATGTTTATTACCTTAGAAATGAAAATACAAAAGTAAATGTTGATGTCATCTTTCTTTCCTGAGTGTTCAATTGGTTCTATGTTGCCTTTTGTTTTTAAAACAGAAAGATGATCTTCCAAAACCCTCTTATGTCTTAAAGGAAAACATGTTTGTTAAAACAAAAACAAAACAATAACAACAACAAAAAGAAAAGGAATGATTGTGATCCTTAGTTGATATATTCGTACATGCCTGTTTATGTATGGAGGTAAGCTTATATATATTAATATAAGTTGACAAACAATTTTCCTCTTCTAATTTCTGCTGAAAGCAGTACTTGGCTAGAGTTTCAACACTCAGAACTGATTCCCATTAAAAGGGAGTTTCCACTAGGTCCAGGAAAACTATTACTGGTCTTGGCTCTTCTCTCCTGGAGATTTCTCTCTTTTCAACAGTGATACGAGTGTTTGTCCTTGCCACAGCAATTTAGACCCTAATGTGTTTCTGCAAATTGCTAGGCTTTATGCTGTGGCAACTCAGGACCAGACGTGTTACCTTCTAAGGGGACAACAATAGCTTTTAGAGGCAATAACACAAAAGCTGCTCCACCATCAGAGCTCAGAGACAGTGAATTTGCTCACAGAGAGTCTGAAATCTTACTGTCTTCTCTCTCGACTATATCAGGATTTTATCTGTGAAAAATTACATTTAAAATGCATAAACCACTTAGGGAACAGGAATGAAATTTGTCAGGGCTTCCATTACAGATTTCTAGCTATTGGACTAATGTCATGTCCTACCTCTTTTCTATTTTATTTTTTTTAAATTTTTGTTTAGCTGGGTTTTCTGGTTTTGATTTTATTGAGTCACAATCAGTAAATTTGGCTTCAAGCTTTTCTATTACATTAAGAAAAAATGAAGATCAAATCTTAGCAGACATAAGCACAATCATTTGCATTTTCTTGGTAAACCACAGAACGTGACATGATCTATTTGTTATTATGTTATCTACATTTGAAATAGGACTGATCATTGCTCGGATTAGGAAGTATGTTCATGGATTTATAAACTCTCATATAATATGATTTGAAATTTCAGTAATTTTCTAGAAACATATGAAGAGTGCCTCTCCCTGGATTTCTCCACAAAATCTGAAAGATATTTTTCTCAGTTTCAAGACTACAGGTTACATAGTTTAGACCTACTGTAGAAGACTATACGGTAGATCCAGATGATACCCAAGTATCAGGTGATGTAGAGGACCAGTCCTGCTAGGCTAAGTATCCAAATGCCCTGTGCAGCTAATGAAGAGAGGTAACACTTTAGAAGTTGTTCTCCTTATATGAAGAGAAACTGGAAGGACTTAACTGGATTGAATCCCATGCTAAAAGTAAATTTTATCTCTTGTAACTCAACATATTAAATATTAGATATCCTTGAACTAGTATCTTCTTTACCAGAAGAGATGTATGTGACCCCAGATACCTTTCTCAGGATGACAGGAATCATGCTTTCAAGGTGACCCATTGATCCTGAGGGCTCAGTTCAGCTGGCCACTCTGAGGCTATTTGTACCTTTTGAGATGACCTAAGGCATCTGCCAGGAGCTGGCACAAACAGTGAAGGACAGGGCTGAGAAGGGCACCACCTCTGCAGCACCAGGCAGGGGCAGGTGTCTCAGACCATCCTGGTGTAGCTGTGTAGCCTTGTAACATGATGTTGCCATGGGTAGTAACTGGCCATTATTGGTTTGTACTAAGTTTTCAAGCCCTCTGGACTGGCACTCGTCAAACTTGCTGTCTGAAAGTTTCTTTGTTTGCCTGAAGATTTGTTTCGCTCAGTTCAGCTGTGGCAAGAGTTTTTTTTGATTGGCCAGACGACTATGGCAAATTGGGTTTACTTTCATTTACCTTTGCATAAGACAACCACAGTTTTATATAGATAGCAATAACAAGCAATTATTCCATGTATGACATATTTATGACTCTAAGACAATGATGTCAAGTAAAGAAATACAGACAGAGCAAGAGCAGAGAACTGCAGACACAAGGTGTGGTGTAGAGGAGCACAGGCATGGGATTCTAAAAGACAAGCCATGGGGCCCCCATGGCTCTAAACAACTGACACATGGCTGTTAAAGAAATGCAGATCTGGAACAGGACAAAACTGGTTTTAAGGGTAACAAAGAGAAACAAGAGGTAGTATCTAACACATGTAAATGGTACCATATATAGCAAATTCAGATGTAATCTGTAGCAACAGATGAATGAAGGAAGAGCAAAGATATAAAAGCATGTTAGCAAACATATAAAATTACATGAAGTGAATCCTAAGGTGAGGAAGAATAAAGCATCAATGTCATATTCCTCCTTTTAAAGGACTCCAGATGCTAACAACCCTACACAATGCCTCTTCTGCAGTCTGAAATTGCCAGTTTTAGGACCCATACAAACAGTGGAAAGCTGGGTATAAAACTACAAAAAAGAAACTATGTAGTTTATGTATTACAATTTATTTGCATTGTTACTCTTATTGAAACTTTTTCTGTGTAGACATGTTTTAAGAAAGTCACAGTGCTTTCTATTTTTTTTAATAGATCTAGACTAATAATTGAATTCTACTAGAAGTAAGGTCTTGACTCTCTATGTATGGTGCATTTTCTCTTTATTCATAAACAAAAAATTAATTGTAAAACTAGGTCCCTATGTTTCAGCAACTGGACTATTCCAGAGTGCAGAAAAGGCTCAGTCAGTGAGAGTTTAAGTTCTAGAGGCATAAATTTAGACTAATTTTCCCCTTTGCCTAAAGAAAGTGATAGGTCTAAACCACTTTAACTATGTTTTTTATTAATCAGTGGGTTTACAGTGTTTTCTAGGATTTGAAATTGCCTGTATACTTATGGTCTTCCATAAAATTGGTATTTTGTATTTTTTATTCATAGATCACCATAAATAATGTGACATAGTGTAGAAACCTTTTTGCCTATCTAGGGTATACCTCAACATTTCTCACAGAAATTCCATTGTCAACAGCTGTCCTCAGTGGTTTTCTAAAACGTTACAGAGAAACAAGATTTTCAGGGCAAAAGATTAAACCAAGAAAGTAAGAAACTGTTTCAAAATACTTATTTTAACCACGTATTAATGTGCAAGTCTAATTACATATTTGAGCAGAAGTAGTTTCCTCTTACCCTTGCTGTTTAGATGACTAAAATGCTGATCTTTTAATCATCAAGTTACATATTTCTTATTTTTCCTTAGTGTCATAGAGGTAAGAGTTCTCAATATAAATCTTCATTTTCTAAATAATTTTTTTATTTGTTTTGGTGTACATAAAACCAATCTAGAGCAGAAAAATATAAATTGCTATTACCTGTAATTTTTTGATGCTTTTCTGAAAACAATCTTATTGTATTAAGTGTATCAATTCAATTTTGCATATAGATAATATAAAGTCAAGCTATGCTTTCAGTTATATCCAAGGAATTCAGGAGTATTACAAATGTCTAAAAGAAGGACCTGGCCCATGCACTAATTTCCAGTCCATCATTTCTCTGAAACTAAAAATACAATATGTTTAATACCTTAATAAAGATATAGATGACGAGCAACTTTCATGCTTCAGGATCATGTTACTTTTCACCTTTTTGAAGGCCTGGAATGCCATATTTTGCTTCAGTTGATAAACCTCTGGTTTTAATTTTCTTTTAATATAAAGGTGAAAGACGTAGGTTTCATGAACAGTTCTGTCTGCCAAAAAGCAGGGATGTGAACAGACATGAAAATTATTTTTAAAAGCTAGTACAAAGATGTTATGGATATAAATAAAGTGAACTAAAAGTAAACAGGAAGGCATGTTCTATACAATACCAGTGCCCTAAAGACAGATACAGGGGACAAAGGAAGGGAAAAAACTCAGGATAAGGCATACTGAGGTATATATTGGACAGTATGTTTTTGCACATCAGCAAAAGAGATCCATTCATATGTGGCATGTGTATGAATAAAATCAGATTTTAATATGATTTTTTTAAAGTCTGCATCCTGCTTTAGGTACTGAAGTATGAATCCTTCCAGCAGGTGCAATTATGAAAACAACTTTGCCCTATATGTTTATGCTATTCAAATGTTTTACTGTCCCTAACATTGTGTTCACCTGCTATAAATGTGTGACTAAACTTCCATGAGCACTCTGGTCGTACCATCCATTGTACCAGTGGCATTGTCTTTGAAGATGCAAGGTGAACTTTATTGAAGAGATCTTTTGGGTCAGAAACACCCCGACCAGTTTCACTGCATGATCCTGTAAACTCTTGTACCAGCAGAAATGGGAAAGAGAGTGACATTGAGAGAAGCAGGAAAATCAGAAACTGCCACTGAGAAAGACCCCTATGTGACTTACATTCAAGAGACTAACAATTGATTTAGACTGCTTGACAAACCTGGAGAGACTTTGCTGTGACACCTAATTAGGCATGCACAGCAGGTGATCTTAGCACAGCCCTCTGCACTGTGAGGGGTGATGAGATGCATCGACCAAGTCCTCCCAACCACAGAAGCTCAGCGTGAGCTTCCTTTTCAATGTGAACTGGAAAAGAGCTTTGTGGGGTAGCAGGTATATTGTCTTTAGCATTTCACATTAAAAAGTACCAAAATAAAGCAAAAGAAAAGTTTCTAATGCAAGATACACACATTTTGTCTGGCAACGTTTGTTCATGTATCACCAGGAAAAAAGAATGAAGAGTTAGAACTTAATTAATACTTTGCTGAGATTTTCAAGAAGAAAATCTGGAGTTTACTAGAGTCACACTAGTTGTTTTAGTGTAATATAGTTAGAAACAACTTTTATTTTCATACCTATTATAGTCAGTTATGACTCAGAGCACATAGAAAAAACATAATTTTCTGAATAAGATTAATATTTGCACAATTATTTCAAAGTAGAACTGAATTAAAAAAAATAGAGATAGCTTCAACCATATATTTTAATTCATTATCCTGAGAGGATGCTATGGAAATATTAAGTTTAATTTGAAATCTTCAATAGGTTAACATAAATCCTGTTATAATTTGAACAAGAGTATTATTTTACTAAACATATAAATACACAGGTACAGAGACATAAACAAGGTATATGTACATCTATCTATAGAAAGAGAGAAACACAAAGATAACCTTTTACATGGCTGTAGTAATGCATTATATTTTATTAATCATGAAAGGAACAATGATATTTCCCTCACAAGGAAATAAATAGGTTTTATTCTCTTTCACCAGCTACACATAGGAAAGCTGTCACCTTGAAATGTTTATTTAAAGTGCTAGGACATCAGTTATGAGAATAAGTACTTCAGTACCTTTTCCCCGGGGAGATAAAAGCACATTTGAAAACACAGATACCCCCAAAGAAAGTAGAAATGGACAGTCAAGAACTACAGAATCATTTAGGCTGGAAAAAGCTTAAGTTCTTTGAATTAACCCAGCACTGCCAAGTCCACCAATAAACCATATCCCTAAGTACCACATTTGCATGCCTTTTCAAATATCTCCAGGGCTAGAGACTCCATCACCTCCCTGGGCAGTCCATTCCAATGTTTAACAACCATTTACATGAGGAAATTCCTTCTGCTGTCCAACCTAAATCTCCCCTGGCACAGCTTGAGGTTATATCTTCTGATCCTGTCTCTAGCTGCTGTGGAGGAAAGGCTGATCCCCACCTGCTACAACCTCCTTTCAGGTAGTTGTAGAGAGTGAAAAGGTCACTCCTAAGCCTCCTTTCCTCCAGGAGGAGGAAAAGCAGCCCCAGCTCCCTCAGCCACTCTTCATAGGACTTACTCCCTAGATCCTTCACCAGCTTCATTGCCCTTCTCTGGACTCACTCAAGCACCTCAATGTCTTTCTTGTAGTGAAGAGCCCCAAGATGCAGCCTCACCTGGGCTGAGTATGGGGGGGGTGATCACTTCCCTCGTCCTGCTGGCCAGACTATTTCTAACATAATCCAGGATGCCATTGGCCTTCTTGACCACCTGGGCACACTGCTGGCTCATGACAGTGACACCCCTCATGACAAGACACCCCTAGTGTCTCTTCCACTGGGCAGCTTTCCAGCCCCTCTTTCCCCAGCCTGTAGAGCTGCATGGGATTATTGTGACTCAAGTGCAGGCCTTGGCACTTGGCCTTGTTGAACCTCATAACGTTGGCCTGGGCCCATTGATCCAGCCTGTCCCGATCCTTCTGCAGAGCCTTGTTACCCTCCAGCAGATCAACACTCCTGTCCAACTTGGCAGCTTCTGTATGCCAGTTTCCTGTAAATATTCTAAGTTTGTGGAGAATTTCTTGATAATAAAATGACCTATGTGAATATTGACACAGTCTTAACTTTAGACATTCATATTGTTGACTTAAGAGACTGCAGAAAACAGGACTCCAAGCCAATTTAGTGTATAAGATAAGATAAAGAGAGTAGGTCCTTTAATTTGAGGCCTGAGGCCTACAGGAATACACGACATGTCTCTCGTGTCCATGGGGTTCCACAATTTAAGGTATTATTCTAACCAATCCCAGATCTATCCACCCCTAGGTCCTTGCCCCAGCACGGCCCTCTGGAAATTGAGGCAGGGGGTTCTGGGACACCCCCTTCCCCATCTTCCTCTTCCTCACAGCGCATTCAGTCCTTGGAGTTTCCGCAAAGTCCTGGGTTTGAAATTCGCTTTGCCTGTGTGATATCTTGTTGTTCAAGCCAGGGTGCAGATGCTCTTAAACAGAATGAAGGCCTACCTTGAGGGATGTCTAAACAAGCTAACAGAATTTTGAGGGAATGATATGGAATGGGGTAACAGTGTTGGGTAAATGTGTAAAGTACTGTGCTACAGGGTAGGGGATATAATATAGCTACTTCTAAAATCTACAGAGAGCTAAAATCCAAAAATCCATAGACATCAATATCTTAAGTAAGACAAAGGTATCACTGAAGAAAAACTTTTAACTAGATATTAAACTTTTATAATACTAAGTAGCAGAAGCTTTCTTAGTTAAGCTGCTTTACTCAACAAACTCACTTTAGTAAAGTCTTATTTCCCACTGACTCACCTTTCAGCATGTGGAGATGACTGCTCCCTTGCCTTTAAGTTTTCCTTCTTGAAGTATGCACAGCTTTCCTGGACTGCTTTGCCTTTCAGGACTGCCTTCCAAGGGACTCTCTCAACCAACCTCCTAAAAAGGCCAAAGCCTGCCCTGCAGAAGTTCAAGACAGCAGTTCTTATGACACCACCACCACCCCCTTCCTTACTTCTCCAAGAGCAGAAAACTCATTTTGTGATCACTTTGCCCAAGATGGTCTCCAAACACTACATCACCCACCAATCCTTCTCTGTTCACAAACAACAGGTCCAGCAGGATGTCTTCCCTGTTTGGCTCACTCACCAGTTGTGACAGATAGTTCACTTCCACACACTTCAGGAATATCCTGCTGTGTTTTATTTCCAGCAGACATTTGGAAAGTTGGAAGTCCCCCACAAGAACAAGTGGTAGTGATTGTGAGACTTCTCCCTGCTGCTGATTTTGTTTGCCTCTTCATCTTGGTTGGGTGGTCTGTAATAGACTCCCACCAGGAAATCTGCCCTGTTGACTTTCCCCCTGATTTTTACCCACACTCAACCCTGTTTACACTGTTTTCAAGCTCTAGAGAATCAAAACACTTCTTAATATACAGGATTACCCCACTGCCTGTCCTTCCTTGCCTATCCCTTCTGAAGAGTTTATAGCCATCCATCACAGCACTGCAGTTCTGTGAGACCTCCCACCATGTTTCTGTGATGGCAGCTATGCCATAATTTTCCCGCTGCACAATGGCTTCCAGCTACTCCTCTTTGTTGCCCATGCTGTGTGCATTGGTGTGATGCACTTCAGTTGGGCTATTGATCCTGCTGCTTTTTGGGGGGAGAAACTCTAATTTCTACATGATCATTCTCACACATTTATATGGTTTCTAACACACCAATAACCCTTGTGTCTTTGCTGCTGCATGGATCTCCATCCCCTACCATTGCTGAGATGGCAGACCAAAGGATCTCTCTAGTACATCGTTTCTTAAACATTAATGAGCCACCCCCAGGCTTATCCCTAATGAGCTTTATTTTATATGCTGGCTTACTGACTCTTCCCTCATCATTCTCTGCAACATGAAGGACAGAGGACTGCTACTGATCATTGTTCAAAAAAAAGTTGATGAACTAGATTGATTACCAGTATGAGGTGACATAAAAAGGAAAAGAAAGAAATCACATTTTATTTCCCTGAATTACCAATTTCATAATTTTATGTATGCTGAGGGAAAAAGACTAGGGAGTTTGAAAGACTGATTTACAAAACCTGCAAAAGAAAAAAAAGGTCAAGTAAAGTGTAGACACTGGTACACAAAGTGTAGACACTGCCTATTAATGGTGTTTATCTGGGCATGGAATTGCTCACAGGAATGTTCACTTACTTTTCTAAATTTTATCTGTTTACCTGTATGTTATTCTGTGCACATGAATGACTAACACATATGTTTGGCAATAAAAATATTTATACATGTTTCTTTATGTTAGTCTCATATAAGAGTAACTTTTTTAGTCTAGTAAGAGTTCCAGGTACAGTATGAATGCATACAATCCTGTACAGCTTATTTTTTTCCACTTGTAAAGGACTGTAAAGGAAAAATAACTACAAAATATTCTTAAACATATCCTGCTTAAAATTATGCAGGAATTACTCATGGCAGAATAATCAAATCTTATAACAGCATTATATAATGTGCCATTAATACCGTGGAACACATTAACTTACCTCATCTTATGAAGCATAAGAACGTGAGTTGGGATTCTTGGGATTCAGATTTGCATTCATGTGTCACCACTGCAACTAGGTATCTAAGCTACCAATAACATTGATGGAGGTTTGGTCTATGATTCATGGACCCACATGTGAATGTCTACATCTATTTGAGTTAACAAAGGATGTACCACTTAGCTGCCAGCTGCCACTCCCCATGGCTCCCATTTAAGTAACTTCCAATAAATCATGCATTGTATATGCCAGTCCCATGAGGATGTTTTGGATACTCCAAGAAATCTTAGGTGGCACCATTCATTTATTTTTGGGCAATTGAGTAGCCTTTTTAAATGTCTGTCTTCACAGGAGCTGAATAAGCTACTGAGCTTCACTGACTGTGTTGACAAAGGGCTCTGGTCACTTGCCCAAAGAGCTGAAACCATTCAGAACAGTAGTGGACACCAGGTAGGTTTTTTATAGCATCACAATTGGTACTCATTGTTGGTATTTTAGCAATTGAATCCAATAACTGCAGTTATAGTTTAGAGATACAGAGCGGGTATGTAAATATCTATATGTAGACATATAAAGATACCTTAATTTAACATTGAATCTTAACCTTGCTGTTATCCCGAGATAAAATGGACTTATATGTGTATGTTCATATAGATATATAGTATCTAATATGTGTTTTTTCTGAACTATGAAAAAGAATTACTAATTCAGAGGGATCCTGCAGACTCAAGAAATGGCTTGATAGGAACATCAAAAAGTTCAGGAAAGGGAAATGCTGAGTCCTCTACCTGAGGAGGAATAATCCCATGCAACAGTACAGGCTGATGCATGCCAGGTAGAAAGCAGTTTGCAGAGAAAGACCTTGAGTTCCTAATGGACACGTAGTTGAACATTAGCTCACACTGTGCCCTGGCAGCAAAGACAACCAACTACCTCCCAGGCTGAATTAGGAGAAATGTTGTCAGGAGATCAAAGAAGGTGATCCTCCCCCTCTGTTCAACACCTGTGAGACCACATCTCCAGTGCTATGTCCAGAGACATGGACATGGTGAATGGAGTCCTGCAAAGGGCCATGAAGATTTTTAAGGTATGGGAACAAATCTTATAAAAGGACAGGCAGTCTGTTTGGCATGGAGAAGAAAAGATGAAGGGAGGGATCTTATTAAAGTATATAAATACTGTAAATAAATAAGGGGAGTAAAGAAGATGGAAACAAACTCTTTTCAGTGGTGCCCAGTGACAGGATACAATGGGCACAATGGACAATGGGCACAAACTGAAATATAATAGACAACATTTAAATGTAAGAAAAAATTTTTCTACCAGGAGTGCTCAAAACCCAGAAGAGTTAGCCCAGGGACTCAGTAGAGTCTCCACCCTTGGAGACATTCAAATACCAACTGGACTTGGCCCTGGACAACTTACTCCAAGTGAGTCTGCTCAGAGCATAGGGTTGGTCTAGGTGATCTCCAGGGGCCCTTTCCATGACTCAGTGATACTGTGATCTCTTTTTCACAACTTGTTTTTAAGAGAAAGCCTATCATAGACAGTCATAGACAATTTTAGCATAAAATATTATAAAAGAAAACATGATTCTGTGTGACTCTACAGGTGTTTAAAAAAACCACAGGTTAAATTTATTACACAAAAAACTTTTTGTTAATATTTAGGTGAAGATCAGAGGCTCATACTATACAACATATCATAAATATTCACCAGATCCCTTGTTCCAGACTTGTGAGTGGGGATAAACAGACGACAATGAGATACGTATATCAAGCCAGAGCTAAGCAGTTACCAAAGACTGAGAAATAGTATTACCAAACTAATCAGCATAAATGTTATATAATTGGCCATTGTTGTACATCCTGCTCCACTTGTGTCTAAAGTGATGCCATCGTTGATTTGATGGATTTGCTTTACGTCACTGAGGTTCGTCTTGTCTGGCATCCCTGCTGAGACAAACAAGAAAATACAGAATGATGTATGCCTTGTCACTACTGGCAACATATTATAGCTAGAACAAATTTAAATATCCTCAGCACACAGACTGTCACAGCTTGGTTTCTAATTCCCATGCAACTGCCAAATTTAAATCCTTTATAATTGCATCTAGAAACACACACTACACTATATGGTTATTCATCATTGAAAGCAGTTCAGAGGTCTACCAGCTATGAACAAAATTGTTCTTGTAGAAATATATCTCAACAAACATTTGGAAACCGAAGTGAACAGTTTTGCAAGTCCCAGTAGTATCTAAAAGTTTACTGCTCACATCTTTCTTGAATTTGAAGAAAAAAAGAAATAATTTAATGTGAAACTTTTTGTGCCTGGGTCCCAAAAATATTCCAAAATAATGTATACCTGATGGAAGGTATGTAGAAAAATGCAGTTGTTGCTACATAAACCTCCATTTTGGCACAATTTAAACAGGACTTACAACGTTGTAAGGCAAAATTTTAAAGCTAATTTTAAACAGGAACTTTTTCACTGAGTTCCCAGCTGAATATTTGTACTTTTTTTGGACCAGGGTAAACATTTCTCCAACTCAAAACAGTACCTTGTATGGAACAAGGATGTAATCACCCATTATATTTCCTCTGCCTGGTTACACATTGGAAACAGAAGGTCTTGTAGACACACTGAAATTTGGTAGCATTTTCAGCTTGTGTCTACTGTGCGTGCTTCTACACTAACTGTCTTATCCTATATAATAACTTGTGGCATGCCACTATCAATCAAAATTAACAAGTCTAAATTTAGTGTTATTACATACAACAAATATTGACATTGTAATTACACTGAGACTGAAAAAGGCTTCATATAAAGTAAAGTCAATATTTATGTAATTAGGTCAATACATATATAATTCAGAAGGTAAACTCTACTGCTGGAACAGCAGCATTAGAAAGAAGCTCAGCTCTACTGAGCTGACATATTGATTTTACAGTCTGAGTTTCTGCATTGGTATTCATTGTTTAGTTACTTCTTTCCTCTCTGTATCATTAGGAAAGATGAACAAAGTAGTGAACCTTTTTTTTTTTTTTGATTATTCAAAGGGACTAGGATGAAATATAAATATTTTAGTCATGGTGTTATCTTCTTTGTTAAGTTGGTTTAACAGAAGCTGCAGAGGATATTCATTTTTAAAAAGAACAACTTTTTTTTGGTGCTTGTGTTAAAAGTACTCTTTTCTCTAAAAGCAACTTGAAAGATGCTTCTTGTGAACTTATGGTCTATGTACTCAAATATCCTTCTTGCAGCTTTAAAAAAAAAGCATTACGGGAAGAGTCAGCTTAAGTCAACCATGTTGTTTGAAAAAAACTGCTAGATCTTGTCTGAAGAAAACATAGTCTTCTATGCTGCTGTACTAAGCAGAATATACTGCTATTTTGTGTGGATTTATCAATCCAATTCTCTTCCTAGAATTTGTGAAAATTAGCTCCGTAAGTACAATGCAAGTGGACATACAAGAAAGAAGAGTGACAATAGATGTTGGGAAGGAGAGAATACAACCTTTCTTCATCATGCACGCTCAGTAACCTGTCTAGAAAAAGAGCAGTCACTCAACACTTCACTGAATGTTTGTTGGGTGGATCATCGATATCGAGGTATATCAAGGTGTTTTTTTCAGGGAAGTTCTGTAAGTAGAACAACAGCAAAACAAAGCAAAAAAATGGTTTGTATAATTTCTCCAGAGTTTTAGTGAGGTTTTCTTGTATTTAAAAAGTCTAATTTCAACAGGCAGTGAAAAATTCATCTCTCACCTATAAAACAAAGCAGTTTGCTGAGTGCTATAGGTATAACAAAATAGATTTTTCGCAGTGTATTTACAGATACATTATCACAGTAGTGAGAGATAGATCCTTAACCAGGATATCACTTATAAAAGCAAATTACCATAAAAATGAAATATAGCTCCCAGGTCTTTCAGTTGAAGAAATAAGCAGCTTCAGTTAGAGTATGTGTTCTGAATCTGAAGGCAATGTCACTAGATATTAATTACTGACTGGAGAGTCAGGTTTAATTTCTAGTGAAAATTTAATTTACAATATTATGGAAAATAGAGATTTCTTTTGATGGATTTTTTTTCCTCTTTTTTCCAGCCTCAAATGAAAACTACAGACTTTGGAAGTTCCCATGAAAACAGAAAACAGTGTTTAAAAAAAATGTTAAAACCTATCAATATATTTTCCTTTGATCAATTAAAATGTCATAAATAATTTAACATACTCTTTGCTGCTCAATTAATACACTGTTAGGATTGTAGTATAAACATATAGCAAACCTTTATCCTATTCAGCCCCATAGATCTATGCCAAAACTTTGACTTTATTGAAATAAGGTTTAAAAAATTATATAGGTATAATCTGGTGAAAAAAAAATCACTGAAAAAAACCTACACTCCTTAAAAATAGCCTGTTTGAACAGAACTGTCTTTTGATTCCAGAATGCTATGTTACTGGGGTTTTTTTATGTAGCTCTAATAAGTATAACTATGAATTTAATTCCTGCACCTGGGCTATACTTTCTATTTAAATAAGTAGGTTCTGTTGTCCATTATGCATCAGGATTTAAACATATATGCCACCTTTCGTAAATCATTATCAGTAACAGAAACAATCCTTCTCTCTAAATGAATTTAATCTCCATAGTTCACAGCATACTTGCGATGAGAGCTATCCAAACATTTGTAGCAGAACAGACCAAACACAAAGCAAACTTATTTGGTTATAGTCTCTCCACATGCCTGAAGCTGGAGTTATGTTATAGAAAAGGCATTTAAGTTTCCCAAGTATTTCAAATTTCCTCTGATAAATGTCTAATTTAATATCAAAATCATACTAGAAATAATATTTTGACTGGAAAATGGTAAAACTCAGAAGTCTCAGTGGAGATTCAGATTGGATTTTTTTCTGAAGAAAAGTTATAATTTGCATAAACCTGTATAAAGCAAAGCTGACAAATATCACATACTTGTCCCTGACATCAACTCTGAAAGTCAGTAACTGGCTGCAATCTAAAGTATTGTCCTACTCTGGTTTAGAAAAAAAAAATCAGTAAAATAATTTCACCGAACATTGTGATTACTATTACAGCATCTCATTATATTATAACAGCTGCAGAGTATTTCTAATGCTTTTTAACGTGTTCTAAAGATATTTAAGGCTTGTGAGAGATAAAGGTACTGGCAGCCTTGAGAGCTGATCTGTTGTGTTCTCCAGAGTAACTGCAGCAACAATACAATTTCCTTTCAATATTCAGCAAGAACCTTTGATTTGAAAAGTCAATCATAAAGTCATGGAAGATTTTCATTTGACATGGATCTTGTCTACTGCAATTGTCAAAACATTACAAAAATGGGCTATGATTTTGGGGTAGTAGATGCTTGCCTACCAAGGGCCATGCTGGGACTTTGAATATATTAAAAGTATTAAATGAAACATCCTCTGACAATGGCCTACTTTGAAACCAAACCAGAAAGTTTGAAACCTCAACCACCTTACTGTATTATCTTCTGTCTGCTGAGTAACACATAACAGAACTAACACGGGGATTCAAGGGAAACAGATGGTGCAAAATAAGCTGCTGTGGATATCCCATTGGACACAAACCCAGAAAAAGAGTTAAGAGAGGAGAAAGAACTGGATTTCTCTCTGTGCAACACTCTTATGATGTTCTGAAAGATTCCAAATACAGCCTTTATGGAACCTGCATTATCTATGAACCTCAAATATGAAGAAAAATTTAAGTAAGGATGGGATAGTGTTTCAGATAGGAAAGAATGTGTAGTGTAGCACTGTAAAGTTGTAGGCAAAATTCTTCTTAGAAGAAAAATAATTATTTAAATCATAGTAATTGAAATTTCAGGACCTTTTAACACATAGGCTCTGAAGAAAACCATCACTACTTGAAGTTCTGTTCAAAATTTGTAAGAAAGATCATAAAGAAGCTTTATGAGAGGTTAAAGAAATACATAAAGCCTAGATGGATAGACCAAAACCCTGATTTGACATAGATGAATTTTTAAATATGAAGTTGAAAATGTAGTTTAGAATAGTGAGATACCTGGAAAAAGATGACATGTGGGCGTGCTGGACATGAATTTATAGACGTCAGTGAAGAGCAATAGCATTTTGGGGAAGTAGAAAAATTTGGATGAAGCTGATAAAGTAAGCTGAAGAAGTTGTAGGGAAAGGCAGCAAGAAGAATAGCATAATGATTAAGTGGAATGAAGGGACAGTGATATCAGAGCAATGGGCTTAGGAATTTGCAGCAAACAAGAGTTAGGACAATCTCCTTACTGTGTCAAGTAAAAATCAACACTGACTAATGTAGATGTATTTTTGTAGTATGAAAGAAGATGTAATATTAATTTGATTCCTGCAATTCACAGTAGTAATTTCTCAATAGTGACTTTATGTAAACTTAAAAAAAATACATTAATTTAACAACAATAACCAACTATTTACTTTGCATTTTCATTCCCTAAATTAAAATGACATACTAGTTCCAAAAACTTCTTTTTTATTGTTCAATCTTTTGTCAGCTGGAGCTTTCAAAACTTCTAATGGATGTTTTCTCCCTTTATTTCACTAGACCTTTTTTTGTCAGGTTTTATTCCTAACTATACAATATCATGAAAATATTTCAAAACATAGTTATATTAACTAAATCACAGAGCTGTGCTTAAATACCCCAGAAACACTTCAGTTATACATAGTGGTTCCTATGAAAACTTTAATTTCCTACTTTAAAGAGAAAATATATATATTAACCTAATGAACAGTAAAAAAAAAAAAGAAAAAAAAATACTGAGTATAGGTCAGATTATCCCCCAGCTAGTGCATTTAAGCCATAACTCTTAAACGCATCACAAAATACTTATCAGTCTCACGTGCTTAGAAAGAAAAGTAGAAACAATGGACTGCCTCTACTATTATTCAAAGACTCATTTGAAATTTATGTGATGTTGATCATGAAGTCTTAATGAGGGGAGGAAAAGATGTGTGAAACTCTATTAGGAAGTGTACCTGGCAAAGGACTAATTTCTGGAGGCTGCTGTTTTTATGATTGCATCTATATTTGGAAAACCTAAGGGATGTCCCTGAAAGGAAAACATATGCTATATTATGCTTGAACATATGTCCTTCATATAGTACACATATAGCAGTGCCTGTGTTCACACACTTCAGGAAATCTGTGTTTTTATTATGCAATGCAACTTTTCCCCTCTCCATTACACAGCTTAAGCAAAACAGAAAAGAACAGCATCATTGGAATGGATGCCTGCGGAGCTTCTTTCCAACCCCAACAATTCTGTGATTCTGTGATTCTATAAGTATTAAATGTTTCACAATTCAGCACTAATTACGAACAAACAAGCAAACAAAAAAACCCCCACTGGATTTCATTAACAAGTAGTACAGAGGGAAGGAATCTACATTGCTTTACTGTTCTTTGACTATGTTACTTTTGAAGATGTGAACAGTGAGAGATACGTGAAATATTTCTGCTGAGAATTAAGTCAGGAATCAACTTAGTAAAAAATATATCTTTATTTTGTTTAGTTTTCATTTTATGAATGAGAAATAACAGTTGATCCACAGAGTCTAAAGAAATGTTACAATTTTCAAACACTTTTCCAGTGAAACTCTGGAGATTTCTAAGCTTTAATTTTAAAGTTTTAATTATGTAACATTGCACATATGTTTGCCATATCTGAATTATAAATCAGTTTACTCAGCTGAATTTCTTAGTAGTTCAAACTTGTCTTTCAGTGAAACTCCATTTACTCCAAGGTTCACAATAAAAAAACAAAGGATCCAACTTTATTAATTTAGAATGAATGAAGACTGTTTCATTATGCAATCTGTTGTTACATAAACATACATATAACTGCTGCCCTATCAATGCCCTATCAATGAAATTAGCCTAGAAAACAGCATTCACTGATAATAAAATTGCATGATGTAAAATAGTTTTTATTCCTGTCGCCTTGTGTCATTCTTCTGGGTCTAAAATCTTACTTTGAGTGTAGTCTCACTGTGTCAATTCCAATAACTTGCCAGTAAGGGTAAGGTGCAATAGAAAAGAAGTTTCAAACCCCAAATAAATAGATTTTGCTAAAACAGTAATGTCTCTATTTCACTATTTGAGTCTGCTTGTGACTGTTGCCTGATGCTTTTGAGGTGGGAGAAACAATAAATACAGTGACAAATTAAAATAATCAGTCCATTGGGACTCCTAACTTCTAGCATCCAGTGACTAATGTGTACCTTGGAGCACAGGGATATTGATTATCTTTATAAATTAGAGTCAGTGATTCTCATAATTCTCATAAATTCTTCTACATTCACTTTGCCTTATGCAAGAAGAAACCAAACCAAAAGTAATGAAAAGGCAAAATTAAAAAAGTCCAACAAGCCAAAAACTAGCTTACACCTTCTCAGTTGTATGAGATCATTTTTAAATGTGAAGGCCAGAGTCCTTAAAATACATCCATTAAAAACAATTCAGTACACTTCTTTTGAAATCACAAATGAGCTCATATTTTTACAGAGCAAAATTTCATTCACTTTGTTATAGTGGTTATATGACTCAGTTTATGTCAGAAATGTTAAGCTTAAGTGTGACCATTACCCCAAATGCAGCACAAGGTAACATTATGTTGATGCTGAAGTGGTGAGCTTCAGATATTAATAAGAGATGATATGCAAGGTGCAATTAATTCCATCTAGTTTTTCATATCTGTAGAGTCTACATTTACACCTTGGGTTCATTTGGTTAAACATAGACATCTACAGACATTTTAGGCATAGGGAAGAGAGGTATCACACTTGACATACAGCTGCTTATCCAAAAGCAGCCTGATTCTTGTAAAACCATTTAAGGATGTCTTGGACATCTTAGAGCATCTCCAGTGACTTTTAGTCCTTCTATTTAGACAACTGAATCCCTGCATCAGTCAGTTACAGCAGCTCCCATCACAATCATAGAATCATAGAATCAGCTGAGTTGGAAAAGACCTCTGAGATCATCAAGTCCAATGAATGCAGAGAAATAAGTAAATGCAGAAGGAGATGGAATGTTCAGATCTAGATATTTGCTCTGAATTTGGACAGATAAATCCTACAGTTACTCACCTAACAGGTTCAATAATGAGTGACCAGTGAATATTTTCCAACATATTCCCTACTATCATGCTTTATATCTTTGATGGAAAAATATAACTAAATGCCAGATCATGTAGCTCACAAATGGATTACATTTTAGAAATTCTATGTAGGAAAACCAAAAAATAAAATATAATAAAATAAAATAAAAAAGTGGAGTATTGATAGAGTTCATATTTGCTTCACCTGTAGTAGTATATTTTCACTTTTATACCTAAACCCCTGTCTTTAATCAATTTTGGTTTCAGCATCTGGTGTTGAAGGGCAGGATGAAGGGCTGCATACTGCCATGAAAACAGTCAATATCTGATATGGGCAAACATTTCTTAGAAGCTGGGACTTCATGAAAGTGTTTCCTGCTGAAGTACAGAAAATTTCATTGGAGCTATATTTACATAGATAAATATACATCCCAGAAGGAGATCCTTCAGGCAAAATCGTGTTGAGCAGCGTATTCCTACTGTGCTCAGGGACAGCAATACCTAAGAAGAAACTGCTGAACGGAACTCCACCGCATGGTACAATGCCCTGCACCTCTTTTAAGCCTCACACAGTGATCTCCCTGTCTCAGAGACCTAGTTATCATTTTGTTTGTTTATTTTTAAAGTGCCTGAAAAAAACATGAGGGCTGTGCTGCAACCCACCAGGTGGTGTTTTTATATCATAAAACTGAAGGAATGCGTTACAGGTTCCAGGTTATGATATTCAGGCATGGGAAAGTATTTTGAAAATAAAAAGCCTGTTGAGGGACTCTGCAGGGCAGAGAAACCCAAGCCTTCAGCTGTCTGGTTTGTGTTGCCTTTTGGAACCAGTCCTTGGAATGAATTATCCACAGAACTTGAAGTTTATTTTGGAGTGACAGAGATAGTTTTCCTTAGTGCTCAACCATGGAGTGAATAAATGTTCATGCAATGTGGGTAACAGTAGATGAAACTAGGAGACAACTCACAAGCTAAATTACTTGACAACGTAGACCACAACCAGTGAAATCGCCTACATTTGGAGGAGTGTCTAATATCATAGGAAGATTCTATACTGTGATATAAATTCTAGCAGCAAATTCTTAATGTCCTTATGAGTCTTACCTCTGCAATTGACCAGTCATTTCTTTTAGTGAAATGCAGTCATATGGGTTTTTGTGACTATTCCTAAGAAAAGTATCTTATGCAGTCTGTATCAGATCCCAAGGAGAACCCTGAGTTGGAGTAGCAGAGGACTGAACCTGAATTATATGCCATAAGGTGATGTAGAACAGAGGAGCCAAACAAACTTCAAATTTATGTTTAGCTTGCCTCTGCAAAGGGAGATCATCAGTGTCTGGGATTCTTGTGTCTGTATGTGGAATGTGGTGATAATCAAGCCACCATTAGATTTCTTTATCTCTCAGAGTAACTTTCTTGTGCTTTATCCACTCAGTTCTTAAGAGACAGAATTTTTACCAGTTTTACCATGAAAACTATGTCACTGTACATGTACACAGCATATTACATTATAGGTACACATATAGGATGCAGGTAAGAACTCTTTGAAACAGAGTGTATTGAACTGTTGTCAGTTTTTCCTCTCTGTCTATGCACTAGATATATGTTATGAAAAAAATTTCTGTAATGTGTAATAGGTGCTTATTTGGAGGAAATAATTTGATCTAAAATCCTCTTTTTTTACTTCATATATTTTAACAATCATAATAATAAACAAGTCAACACAAATAACAATTATATCTGTACAGAGAATATCAAGATGCAAGTAATCTCACCTAGAAACAAAGGAATACTGTTACTGTTATTGTTAGAAAGCAATTAAGAAACCTGTCTAATGGCATTAGCTAAGAGAATTCTGCATGGTTAACCATATATTATGAAATGATTCCAACATATCATGTTTAACTGCACTTATTTTATGAAATCTGTATACACAAGAAACAGAGTGTAATCAATGATCTTAAGATAAGTCTGGCAAGTCATTTTAACTAGAAGAGCATCAGACATTAAGTCTCTAGTCCAGTATTTGAAAGTTTCCTTTCAAAGTTGACAGTGACATTAATTTCACATTATACATTAATGAACTCAGTATTTCCATTGAGAAAACAAAGATTTTATGAGTTAATGTAATACAAACAAATGGTGTCACAAACCAAAACATTCCCATTTGTTTCACATTGTTAAGAATCAGAAAGAGATAACATTATTTGTTGAAATAGCTAATATGAACTTTTTTACTTGTCAGTCAGTTTTAGCATATACAGCATATATGCTAAAACTGTTTTGCTATAATAGCAAGTATTAGGTGTCTAAAACACTTAGCTTTTTTTTCCATACAGAGACTAAACATAACTATGTCTGAAGTAAAGAGAATCACAATAACCTTCATTAGATCTATTCCTATTGCTTTCTTGGGCAATAGCTTCTAAATCCATGTTCATTATAAGACATGTTCATTATAACTGCAAGGCTCTGGGGTGCTGGAATCAACGTTGCCAATAATGCCTCCTGTAAGTGAAGAAATTCATCTTTCCAGTCTTCTTTACTATTGAAGGACTTTTAACCTTTATCATTAATCTATGCAAAGGCTTTGTAATCAATACAAAATTAACATAAGCCTAAAGTCCCATAAATCAGACTATATAAAAGTAAGCAAATTCTTCATTCTCTGAATTTTCATCTGATCAGTACTAATTTCCTTCCTATGAGTCACATGTCCAGATGTCCAATATAAATTACTGTACTTTGAAACAATTTACTCATGATTCTTTGATATTCTTATTTTTCATTTTGCTGTAGGACAGTTATAATCAACAATTCTGGTTTATACAAAACTACCATCTAGAAGAGAGAGATGAATTTGAACTGAAATTCCTGAAAGTAATGTATGACCTTGTGTTGAAGAAGAATATTATCAATTAGGCCCATTAAAAAGATGAAATGTTTTTCAATTTTTTTTAATCATTCAGATTCCCCAGATTTATGGCCCAATTTCACTATAGCAGTTCATCATTCTACTATTTGTCTGGTTGCTGTTTTTAAAATGAAAGTATAAAAAAAAGTCACTCTTTTCTGGAAAATAAATCTGAACTAATCCAATTTCCATTGTTAAGATGATGAAGTAAATTTGGTAATTTTTTTCAGGTCAGTCCACCCAGAATTCCAGTAATTCCACTCTCTGTTAAAAAAACCCATAACCTGTAGGTTATCTTAATTGCCAAAAATACTGATAGGTTAAGTAGCTCTTCTTAATTTTTGCTGTAAAGCAAGTTTAATGACGTATTTCTACAATTTAAGATGATTTAAGGCAGAAGTGCTTGCAGTCGTTTCCTTATCCTGTCTGCCAGGTGGGGGCTATTAAACCAACCTGTTACCATTCAGTGGCATGTGTAAGGTCGCCCCTGTGAAACTGTTCCCAGAGATGAGTGATCAGATCTGTGATTTTTCTCGATGAGTTAGTTTTACTGCAGCTTGAGCTTACTTTTTGAATCACCCTACAGTGGGATCTGATAAATGTTGGCAAGAGGAAGAAAGATCATGCTGTTATAATCTGGAAAAGAACTTAAACTGTCAGCTAACCATAGCATCATAAAACACCCAGAAATAGACTGAGAAAATGTATAATCTGTTGTTAATATTTGACCCAAACCCACATCAAAGACTGGATTACTGACAAAAAAAGGAAGTGTGAAGCTGCAAAGGAGGTAGATGTCCTTGCCTCAATTCCTTCTCTATAAACAAAAGCACAGGTTTTCTCCTTATAAATAAAAAGAACACATAGATTCTCTTCAGTTGCTGCTTTCTCATCCTTTCTAGATTTACTTTTGGTTCTGCAAGTTTTAGCTCAGCTATTATTTTCAATCTATAGCAAAAGTGTATGACTGAAAAGAATCAGGTTTTGGATGTCTTCTTAGAAATTCATTCTTTAGTCAGATTATGAGGTTTTAAAACCTACAATTTTTCATAGAAATTTTTACTCTCTGATTTTCATTTCAGAGAGAGTTCTTTCTGGCAGAGCATTTCAATTTCTTTCAGGCTAGATGAATGTCAGTGATAACTTCTGTGGTGCTTACTGATGAATATTGATCTGCATTCTTCTGTGTGTTTACTGTTATGAAATACCATAGGAAGTCTTGTGTCTCAGTGCATCCCACAAGTACAAGATCTTTGATCTGAAGTTGCTAAAAATAAACAGTTAAACATCAAAATAAGTGCCTTTTTTAAATTCAGAGGTAACTGTTGGGCAATTTGAAAACCAAACCTGATATCTGTAGCAGTTTTACCTCTCCTTAGGAAAGCTGGCCTTGCGGAATTCATGTGAGTATGCAGGTTTCATGCAAACATAAAGTTCCAATTCAGCAACACACTAATATTGTTTCTTCTGTTAGGCTCCCAAGCATCTGCCCACAAACAGAAAAAAACTGCTTGCCCATCTATGATCCCACAGCCTATCAAGGCTGACCATTGTCTTGTTTGGCTCAGGGTGACAGACTAGAGGAAAGTAGTTTCTAACAAAAGCAAGATGTCAGTCTCCAGGGTTGCAACAAAGTGAGTAATGTAATAACAGGTCTAAAGATAACATGTGGGAAAGAGGAAGAGATATATTGAAAGAAAAAGATTATTTCTTTGTTTTCCATATAGGTAGCATGAACATGTGGGATACCAATATGAAAAAAAAACGTATATGGCTTCAAGGTTTTCTTCTTAAAAACATGTAAGCTGTGCCTGCTCCATACTTCTGACTAAAGTGGAAGGTCTATCTATGCTACCTTACTTAATTAACTGAAATATAAACAAAGAAACTGAACTGCTAGTTCTGGTTAATTTGATTTCAACACAGATTTTTAGTCACAACACAGCTCTTCAAAGAAAACAGGAATACAGATGAATGAGAAACAGCTGAACTTTTACGGTTTAAGTTTTTAGCCTGAAGATATTGATCTAAGAGAGAAAGAATTGAGTAAATAATGGATGAGGGTTAAAAAGCAAAGAGAAGAGAAGGGAGAAAGGTGATTTCTATTTAAAGTAATTCTATGTGGACCTGTAAGTTAAAGACTCTGTAAGTTTGCACTCTATGTTTGTTTGTTTGTTTGTTTTTGTTGGGAGGCACTCATTTTGGCTTTAAATCTACTTCCAGTGTGGCATGGTAGGTTGAGCTGTACCATTGCCAGTGAAGAGGCATGTTAAAATATGAAAAATGCTAATTTTCAACGCATCTTCCAGAAAATGGTAGCTGAATAATAAGATGACTGCTTTACAGACCACCACAGGTTTGCTTTTCAATCTGACACCAAGGAACTGTGATTTTAGAGGGAGATTAGAAGCCATGAAAAAGGTTTGAGTTGTTATTCAGAATAGTGAAGGAAAATCTTGTTCAAATTATACCTATTTCTAGCAGTACAGACAGTCTTGAAGCAAATTATCTTCTCAGGGCAATTGGACATTTCTCTGTCGAGGGACTCCAAGTGGAAGCCCTGAAGGAAATCAGCATATGTGTAAGATGAAGAATTAAAGTGCCTGGCTCCTAAAGCAAAAAAAAAAGTTCACTACACAGTAGTCGAGATCAGGCAAGACTATTGGCTTCTACAAGCCTTGCTTTACAAATGCGAGTATCAAACATCAAATTTTTACAAAAAAATAGAACAAAAAAATTTCACTTTTTAAAAAACATAATGAGAATTACATCCCTGTTACAATTTTTGGTGCATGAAAAAAAATTAACAATATGATAGAAAACAATTAGGTACTAAATTACCTTAAAAGGAATTTTCTTGGCGAAAATCATGTCTGAAAGATTGACTATTTTAAGCAAATTTTGTTTTCTGCATTCTGATGTTTTTTTTCTTCATGTAACACATTATATGTCACAAATTTAGTAGTAATGTAGTCACTTTTCAAGAGAAAAAAAAGAAAGGTGTGGCCATCATAATGCTTGAAAATATTGAATGATGTACACACAGTGAACAAAATTGGTAGGTGTTACTGAAAGCAGAGAGATATCTTGCTGTTTAAACCTTTTATTGTCACAGTGATCAACTCACCAGATGCAGACTATTTTTAGTGGCTTTCTCTGCATATGGACTGTGAAAGCATAAAAAAAGGAAATTTTCTTCACACAGGTGCTCTGATTTATAAATAGGCAATGAATACCTAATATATTTCACATCTTATATCAATCAAAATCCTAAGGAGATATGATTGGGCACTGTTGCAAAATTATGAGTTTAAGGGCTGATTTAATTGTAAATATTAAAAAGCACATTATTTTTACTTCTATATTAGTGAATTACAAGCTTGGAATACTTTCAAAATCCATCAATAAATCAGATTTTTTTTTCTTTTAATTTGGCACATAGAAAATTCAAGAATAAAGTATTATAGATGCATTCTATTTTGACTATGGTATTTAAAACTGCCTTTTGTTTTACAGTTATAGCATGTTAGGGACAGTTAGTCAATCTCATTCAGATTTTTGTCTGACATGAGAAGAAGTTGTAAACAGGAAAATGAAGACACACAGACATAAATAATTATACATTACCAAGAATATTTTTAGATGATACATCTGGACTGTGTATGGATATCTTGATACAGCGAAATTCAGTGGCCTGCATTAGGCACAAAATCAGACTAAATGATCAAAATGGAATCTTTTTGTCTGTAGCCAAAAAGGCACATAATATATGTGCAGATTGAAACCCTCTTGAACTTGAATTAGCCAGATTTCCACATTATCTCTCCAACCCAAAACTCTCTAATTATATGGAATCAGATATAAGTGCTCACAAACAGGATAGCCTGACCTGATGAACTTGTCTTGAACAGACTCACAAAGCTGATTTTTAATTGTTGGAGTATTTTATAATAATTTTTTTTTTAAATTCAAAGCAATGCGGATATTTTAAATATTTAATATTTACCATAAATTTCTTACCTTTACTTAGTTTGTTGAACTTAGATAATTCACAAATGACAATCATCTTTCAAAGCTATGCAAAATTAAAACTAATTTCTTATCATGAGACACTATGTCAGGAGAACTGTGCCAAAATGAATTCATAAGTTCTAAAGAGGTAAATTTCTGAAATTAGGCCTTTACTAGCTAATGCTGACAAACACTTCCCTGAAGCACTACACTCAACACTGTCACAGCCACGTACCCATGGTACTAGAAACTCTGTACCAATGCTTTGTATTCAGGTGACGTTTTTCAAATTGTTCCTCTGTACAAATACTTTCCCTGGAAAGATATTTTACTTCTGGGAGTGTAGGTCATTTCTGCAGGTTCTTTATTGGTGATAAAAACCTGAGAAACAGATGATTAAATATGAGAAGCCTTCGTCCGTGCCTATTGTGTAACTGTTCTATACCTCTCTGCCTGTTTTTAAAGGAATATATTAAAATAGATCATGATCCAAAGTTCAATAACAGTATTAAAACTACAGTGAGGCTGTGCTCAGTGTTTTTGCCCTGTGGAGTGATTATGAAGGAAGAAAATACTGCTATTCAAATCTACATTTCCTAAACGACATTTTCAACTTGTATAACAGAAGGTATGTGATTTATTTTTTTTAAAATATCTTGTCCAGTGTACTGTGATCTCAGCATAACTGTGATTCACAATCTAGCCCAGGTTTTCTAAAATATTTGGCTCAAATTGAAATGCAACTAGAGGTGATCATTTGGCTTAAGAAGATTCATTATGCTAAATACATAATTAATTATTTCAGGGTTCCCAGGCACGTTTTCAGATTTTTTGAAGGAGAAAGAAACAAGTATTTTCCTTATTTAAAAAAAAGAAAAACAACAAAACAGGCTATAAAATCAAGGTTAATATTATGTTGAAAAGGTGCAAGATTAGCATGAGCAAGTTTGCTCATGTTCACATCACTTTCTTCAACTATGGCTACTCTTTACAACATTTTCCCCATAGAGAAATAGTACAAATATCTAGGGAAATACTGCCTCTAACATTTTTGCATGACACTTAAGAGACTGAAAACCCAGAAATCCTAGTCAAGTGGTCACTCTGCATCCACAGAAAGTCAAGGAAAGTAAAGCATGTGCCACTAAGCCTACTATAAAATCGATTACATCCACTTGTGAGTCTACCAGTGATGGTAAGACTGCATTTGCAAGGTCAATGATATACTGGCTGCCTTCGAGCATTAAGTGTGAAAAAGTTGAAGTTTTAGCCAACCTTGCTCTTAAGAGAAATATCTAATTTATCTGTGGTGAGTTTCACTGATGTTCCATCCCTGAGAGTAACTGTAAATTTTTTATGGGCAGAAATACAGTACATTTACAATTTTTTAAATGCACACGTTTAGTTAATGATATATCAGTGGTAGATATATTTTTCATGCCAAGATATATACTTTCAATATCTATCCTTCTGTAACTATTGAAACACTAATACTGACATTTAAAAGTCTTGATTATGGTGCCCTTTCTATGCATAGTATAGGTTTCAATGCATCTGTATTTATTGAAATAACTTTCTTATAAGTTCTGTAAACAAAGAAAAAAGAGAAATACATAATCTTTTCATCATAAAACAAGTTAGAAAGTCAACATCTAAATGTTGTTATAAATTATTTAACTATGAAATATTTTACTATTTTGACTTGATCCATAGAAGTAGTCAGTCTTCACTTTAAAATTTTTCTACTGCAAAACATTATAAGATCTATTCTAATTTATGTTCTTCATATAGACATAACGATATGTCCAGAGTGTTGTTATAGGTCAGAGACTGAGACATATTCATGTGTATGTTGCTGTGTTTCACTGTTACAGAAGTGACATTCTGTGACAGCTCTTTAACAGACACAAAAAAGCTACAAATAATTCAATTAAAAAAATAGATGTAAGTTATCATAAAATATAATGAAATGGACATTTTTCTGGAAGTATTTTTTTTATTTAGAAATAATTTTTGGTACACCAGAGTAATGTTAAATTTAACTGCTTTGATTGTGGATTCACTGTAATTAAGAAATACCATAATCACAGAATCACAGAATCCTTTAGGTTGGAAAACACTTCTGAGATCATTGAGTCCAACCTATGACCTAACATAACCATGTCAACTAGACCATGGCACTAAGTGTCATGTCCAGTCTTTCCTTAAGCACCTCCAGGGACACTGACTCCACCATCTCCCTGGGCAGCCCATTCCAACATTTAATCACCCTTTCTGTGAAGAAATTCTTCCTGTGTTCAACCTAAACCTCCGCTGGAGCAGATTAAGACTGTGTCCTGTCACTAGTTGTCTGGGAGAAGAGACCAACCCCCACCTTGCTACAACCTCCTTTCAGGTGGTAGTAGAGAGCAATAAGGTCACCCTTGAGCCTCCTCTTCTCCAGGCTAAACACCACCAGCTCCCTCAGCTGCTCCTCATAGGACATGCACTCCAGACCACCTTTGTTGCTCTTCTCTGGACCTGCTCCAGCACCTTAATGTCCTTCTTTAATTGTGGGGCCCAGAATTGGAGGCTGAGGAGAGAACTCATCACAGTCCTCTGTGGTTATCAGTGAAAGGACCCAAGGGAATGGCCTGAAGTTATCTTGGGGGGATTTAGGTTGGATATTAGAAAAGGTTCTTAGCCCAGAGGGTGGTTGGGCATTGTAACAGGCTCCCCAGGAAAGTGGTCACAGCACCAATTCTTTCAGAGTTCAAGAAACATTTGGATGCTACTCTCAGGCAACAGGTGTGACTCTTAGGGATGGTCCTGTGCAGGACCAGGAGTTGTACTCGATGATCCTTGTGGGTCCTTTCCAATGCAGCATATTCTGTGATTCTGTGTCAACTCACCAGTGCTGCATACAGGGGAACAATCACTACCCTAGTCCTGCAGGTCACACTGTTCTTGATACGGGCCAGGAGGTCATTGACCTTCTTGGCCACCTGGGCACACTGCTAGCTCATGTTCAGCTTCCTGTCAATCAGTATCCCCAGGTCCTGTTCTGCTGGACTGCTTTCCAGACACTGTGCTCCCAACCTGGAGCACTGTGTGGGGTTATTGTGGCTGAAGCAAAGGGTCCAACACTTGGTCTTGTTGAATTTCATGCTGTTGGTCTTAGCCGACTGATCCAGCCTTTCCAGGTCCCTCTGCAGAACCTTCCTACCCTCAAGCAGCTTGACACTCTGACCCAACTTCATCTGCAAATTTGCTAATGGTACACTCAAGTCCCTTCCACATCATCAATAAAGATATTAAACAGGATTGGACCCAACAGTCCTCCTGATCCCTGGGGGATACCACTAGTGACCAACTCAATGCAGTACCGTTCACCACAATCTCTGGACCTGGCCATCCAGCCAGTTTTAACCCAATAAAAAGTGTGCCTATCCAAGCCGTGGGCTGCCAGTTTTTTCAGGAGAATGCTATGGGAGACGGTGTCAAAGGCTTTGCTGAAGCCCAAGTAGATCATATCCACAGCCTTCCCCTCATCCACCAGCTAGGTCACCTGGTCATAAAAGGAGATCAGGTTAGTCAGGCAGGACCTGTTTTCCCTTAACCCATGCTGTCTGGATCTGATCCCTTGGTTGCCCTGTATTTGTTGTGTGATCACACTCACTATCTGCTCCATAACCTTGCCGGACACCGGGGGCGGGCTGACAGGCCTATAGTTCCCTGGATCCTCTTTCCAACCCTTCTTGTGGATAGGTGTCACATTGTCCAACTTCCAGTCATCTGGGACCTCCCTGGTGAAGCAAGACTGGTGATAGACAATTGAGAGAGGTTTAGTGAGCTCTTCCAGCAGCTCCCTTATCACCCTAGGATGAATTCTATCCCATCCCATAGACTTGTGAGCATCTAAGTGGCTCAGCAGGTCACTAACTACTTCCTTCTGGATTACAGGGGGTCCATTCTGCTCCTTGTCCTTTTCTACCAGCTTGGGAGACCAGTTGTCCTGAGGATAACTGGTCTTACTGTTGAAGACATAATGTAATATAACTCTTCATTGTATTAAACCTGAGTAATTTAAATATACTAGCGATAAAGAATTTCTCATGTTACCTAGTGAAACTTGAACTAAATTCTCCTTTCATACCAAATTTGAAGACAAATATTGCTGATGAAAACTTTACAGCAGAAGTATTTCAGTGTTATTTGTAAAAATTTTCAAACATTTTATCTACAAAATGAGTTATAATACATAAGCCTAGAGCAAACATAACACTTGAAGAACTCTCTTCAGCTTTCTAGACAAGCAGATGTGCTGCAAAGCTTCCAAAATACAGCTTAATGAAATAGAAAATTTATTTTTCAATAAAGACTTTTTTAAACTTTTCTGTATGAAAAGTTCCCTGTCAAAATTTATTTTTGTTTTGCACAACAATGACTAGCTGATGTGCAAGAATTATTAACAGCTGATGTTTATTTAGTTAGTTATTTATTTAGAGGCTGATTGCTTTTTGTTTTATACTGAAATCTAAACAAGAGAATTTCCTGACTATAGTGTTTCTGTTAGATGTAAAGAAAAGCTAAAATGTTACTTTAAGAGAACTTTTATTTATATGCAACATTTATGTAATTTTTTTATGGATGGACTATATTGAAAAATAGTGGATTAAAAAGAACTGTTGCCCTGAATATAGTCTGATCTTGAAATATTTTTAATTTCCATACAAAGGTGACTTCTCTTCAAGACTGGAATTCTTTTGTGATCTTTAAAAAATGTAAAGTGTAGTAAAAACAGTAGTGGCTGGAGGTTTTCAGAATCCACTTATATATTCAGAGAACAATCGTTCCAAAAATGTTTAGATTTTATCAAGTCTGCACTAATAATATCTAGCCCGAGACAGTACTTTGTCTCTCTCTTACTAATGCTATCCAAACCACTAAAGAATCCCAAAGGGCGAAGAACTGGAAGAATACAAAACTGTCATGAAGCAATTATTACTGGGCAGCCTGCTTCATATCCATGTGTTCAGCACATCTATTTCAATTTGTTTCTGGCAAGAAGTAATATGAAATTAGGTATTCACACAGAGCAAGAAGGAGGAATAATATTCAATGATTTCAAAGTACGCAATAAACCAATTTATCCAACAGTACAACTAGATATTTTCAACTGAATACAATTATGTCAGAGCATCTGGAGGAAAATTCTGGGGGCAAGAGAGATTTCTAATATTTAATCCAGGTAATTGTGTAAATCTATGTATAACTTGCCTTCTGGGAGTACACAAATACGTTAGGCAAATTATATACCTGTCTGAAAAACTAATTTATTTGGGTAAAGTTTTCTTGCATTTGTTTCAATACTAAATGAAAGTGGATAGAAACCCCCCTTCAACTGCAATACAAGTTTAATATTTTTTCAACTTAAAAACTGCTACATTTTGTTTGATTTTTGGGTTGGGTTTTTGATTGGTTGGTTGGTTGTTTCATTTGTGGGGTTTGGTTTTTTTTTTCTTGAGGAAGATAGGCTTTCAAACAGTTTCAGATGTAAACTCATAAGCTCCCTACGAGCTTGCTGCCAAAAACTTCTGTAGAGATGCAATCAGACTGGGCTGCTGGGAACTGAGCATGAACAGCCCCGGTGCTGCCTCCTGTCTGTACCAAGTTTATAATGGGGACAAGAATCCATCCACACTACAAAAATTGTACAAATTAGGGAGAGAGTTGAACAACCAACAGGTTCACAACTTCAGACCTTCAAAAATATCCCAATGCTGGGATCAATTTTACCTAGAGCTCCTGGGTACTGAGGGCATCTTTACAATTGATAATAAAGGTAGTCTGAATGGTAGAGTTGCCTTGAGCCTTGGCTACCGCCCACTGTTTTTAAAGCAATTTCTGAATAAAATGCAGGCATTGCGGGCTAAGGTAGACAAATTCCCAAAAGAGGGTCCTGTAACAGGGCAAAAATAATAAATTGAAGCTTTGTGATATTCAGTTGGAAGATGTGTTCATCTGCAAAGAAGCCCAGCATAAGTTCTAATCTCCCATATCCACAGGGCTCTTCCATGGCACATGTAATTCCTGCTTTTCCAGTACCTGTGAATTTATTGGAAAATTTTGGTACAGGCTAAACATGTTTTAGGTATTGTTCAAGCAATTTACCAATACTAATCTCCAAATTCCACTGCCCAGCAATGTTCCTGATTACTGTTGATTTTACCGGTCACCCAACAATCCAGATGGGAAAACAGATTCTTGAAGCATTTCTTCTTAGTACATGAGATATTTTTTTATTATATCTCAGACTTGTAGAAACACTATGGAAAGATCACAATGACCAATCAATGTAATAAGAAGAAATGGAGTGTCAGCATATGCAGAAGTAAAGCAAAGCACCTAGATAAGAAGGAAATCCTCATTCAAGCACAGACATGCTTGTGAGCATATCTGGGGCTGAATAAAGTGAAATAATAGTTCAGAAAAAGGCAAATAATTGACAAATGGAACTGACCTGGGCTAAAAATATTTTAGATGAATAGAAATTATTTTGAGCTTTTGTTACCAGTGTGGCTATTCTCATACCCCAATGCCAAACAGTAGGATGTACTTTTCTGCCAGAATCTTTAGCAGTGGGAGATTTCAGCTCTTGAAATTCCTGAACAAAGAAACTAAACTCAGTGCTTTTAAGCAATCCTCTTGGTGATTCATCCATTTGAACCTGAACATGATACATGTTTTAGATTTATACATGCTTTTATATCTGCTCGAGGTATACTAAGTTTCCCTGCAATTCATTGTTCCAGGTATACTAAGTTTCCCTGCAATTCATTGCTATGTGTTTTTTGGCTGCTTTGGGGTTTTTTCTTTCTTTTTTTTTTTTTTTCTAGTACATCTACTTGTACACTCACTGTCTGCCATTTTGTGAATAAGTACTCTGATTTCATAAGGCATACCTTCATTTTTCCAAGAAGCCTGTTGTGCTTAGAAGGAATGATGATGAAGCTGATGGGACACGGATTCTGAATGGAGCTCAGAACAGAACCAAAAAGAATATGGATTTCCACATTCCTCATGTGCTTTTGCGATAAAGGCCTTGATGCATAGACCAGCAAGCTACGGCGGGAGGCCTTTTGCATACTACCATAGAAAACTCCTGGCATGTACAACCATACAGCATGGGAGAAACTAGGGTAAGGGACGAATTCCCTTGGGGGATGAACAAGTCTGCAAGGCCTTTCTGATGATCTGTGCATCCCAACTGCGGAATAACTTGTCTGGCAAAATAGGAACAGCGCTTACCTCCTGAATATAAAAAATATGTGATTCAGTTGCCTACATACAGATAATAAGGACTATTTCAGGCACTGTCAGGTATCCTGCTTAGCTACTTATTGTCAGTCTAGAA
This sequence comes from Manacus vitellinus, assembly GCF_001715985.3. NCBI lineage: Eukaryota > Metazoa > Chordata > Aves > Passeriformes > Pipridae > Manacus > Manacus vitellinus. The sequence goes on along the minus strand of NW_021940208.1, from coordinate 44,846,210 downwards.
GAATGGTGACTTCCTGTGAGACCTGTGTTGTACCTATCAGCCTCCTATCTTGGATACTCTCGTATACCTTGGAAGATGTTATGTACCTATCAATATAGAAGAATCTCCTTATTTCAGTCTGGCGTCAATCAAAATTGGTTTGGATTGGCATCTTGAAACTGCATGGTCCATGTCTACTTACCAGTGTTTAAGGATGTCAAAAATATTCCTGCCCTTTGACACAATCAGTTTACAATCGGGCTTGCTCTGCCTGTGGACAATTCAATTTTACCAAATGACAACTTGAAGTTGAAATAAAGAGATGTCTCATCCAGAAAAAAATTCAAATGAACATTTATCAGAAGCAAAGTGTTTCTAAATTTCTTGCAAGTCTATCAGATCCAGTATCTACCAGGGAGAATATGCAGATCTTTTGATTGTCTGACTGCTGCTGTCCTTGGCTTTCATAAATGGGATGATGATGGATGTTGATGAAGCACTCACAAAGTCACGAGAGAAAATAATATACTGGTTGTCTGAAAGTGTTAAGGTTGCTTCCTATTTTTTTCATTTCCAGATTGTGTCATAATTTGAAAATATTCACTGGTATTCATATGGAAGTATGTACAAGGAGACTGAATATCTAATGTTTTGTACATAACAAAACACTTCTTTTTCATATCTTTTTAGCTCATATTTTTCTCATTGTTGGATTGCAATGTATGCATATATTATTTTTGTATGTCTATTTTTATAATCAGTGGCCATAAATCACACATTACATGGTTACAGTTTGGACAAAACACTGATATTATTTAGAAACTCAGCTTTTGTTGCATCTTCCTAAGTGGTGTGTGATGACAATGAAATGAAAAATGACATTCTGATGTACATATATTACTGACACTTGGATTTTATCCCAGCACCTATAACCTGTTAAGTAATGTTTTTCTAGACAGCTATATTGTGTCTAGTTAGCACAGAAGTGCATGAGGACATCTGTTTAGGCACAATAATTGGGGACTGGTGATTCCATCTGTAATTTAAATTGAAATTAATCCTTCTCAAAAAGTCTGGAAAAGAATGAGATACTTGAAATAAATTCTTTCCTTGTATTGTTAATGAAAATAATCTGATATTTCACAGAATTGTCACTTTTTCTATCAAAACCAATTCCAAGAACTATTGAGACCATATCTTGCTCATAATGACCTTCAGTCAAAGTGACTTTCAGTTGCAGAGAACTGGATAATGGATGCTAATGCATCAGTCCAGCTCTACAACTCCTACAGTACATTAATGCTGCATTCATCCCCTTTTGCAGGTTGTACCTTTCAGAACATAAAAAGAACATTTCTTTTGCAAATCCTTTCAATCTCCTTGTTTTCATGAGTACGTGTCTAGTGTTATACAATCCTATCTCATGAAAGTTCAGAACATATGCTCTAACGACATGACTGTGCTCTTTAATCTACACTTCATTACACATTCTTTGATAGTTTTATTATCCTTTTGAATTTTATACCTGCACAAGAAACATCTGTTTCTTCCTCTTTTTTTTTTTTAAGTACATTGCAATACATATATTACAGTAACTGATTTGCTTCCTGTTTTCTCCCTCCATACTGCATGTAAAAATATTGTGTGCATCCTGAACAGTGGATAGTAGGACTATTGGAAGCAAAATGAGCATCTGAAGGTCTTGTTTTATTTCTGCTCCAATTACTTCTACATACAGGTCAAACCTGCATTTATAGTATTTTCTTCAATATTTCCTCTAAATTTAATCTCTGCAGGGAGTAAAAGTTATTTCATTTTCCACTGTCTTGCACACTATTATTCTAGAATCATGTTGATTTTAAGTATATATGACATCTCAAGTTTATCAGAATGCCTTTATTGAGATATCAAATTTCACATATTTATTAAAACTGAGTAAAAGTATCTTTCTTGAATACATATCAAATTAGAGTGTGTATCCTGAATAATTCCTGCATAGAAATGTATGTCATGGAAGGAGCTTAATATTTTCTGCTATTAGATATTCACTGGTGTTCGTAATATCTTCTGTAATTGAGGTTTTCTGGACCTTTCATTAATGGTGAAAAGCTTCATTCTTGCCAAAATTGTGTTATTTATACTCAAAAATCTCTGAGTATTTACTGTAGAATGAAGTCTAATTCAACTATTTAAATGTTCAGACATAAGGATTAACATACATGTGAAAAACGAACCAATAAAAATACAGATTGTTTCCAAATCATTTGCATTTTTTGCATTTACATCTTCTCTTGTGGGATACTTGGTCCAGTTCGTCATGAAGTGATTCCAGTGGCAGAAAAAATTCACTTTTAGTGACTTGCAATATCTTTTTTTCCCCACTGCAAAATTGTAAGTATGCCCAGTTACCTAGTTCTGAGTACGCTTATGTATTAGAAAGTTGATTTTGTTGCTTAACACTTCTGAAGAATCCATTCTTTTTGGTTGTCCTTGTCACGATTAAACTCTGCCTGCATCATTAGTCAGGTAACTGACCATACTTCCTGCTTAACATGGTTGAGAGTTCAAAATTTACCTCTAGACTTTTTTGCCAAACTGCTATTCTTAGAGCACCATTAGTGAAAACAAGGGTGATGTGCCTTTTGCAATCGGACATGTCTATCTCGTATTGGCCTTTTTAGCGACCAACGCGCTTGCAACAAACGTGGGTAGAACCCTCCCCAAATCTTCATTTGCGAAGCCTGGCCATGAGGTGAGTGAGATGAGATTCTTAGAGCACCGTTAGTGAAAACAAGGGTGGTGTTCCTTCTATAACAGAGGTGGCATCAGACAGCGTAAATTTCAGGCAAATCTGATTCAAATGCAGTGGAAACAAATATCTTATTGAGGTGGGAATTCGCTGGTTAAATTCACTTATCCAAGACTGTGAAACTAGAGAAGGTAAAGGAAGAACTCAAAACATGAAGAAAATACAGGGAGGAAACTTTGGCTGGAAAAGGGCATTCAGTTCAAAAGAAGAAAATGACAAGGGAGATAGTGGAACTGACAGGAAAATCAGATTTGTGAATGAAAAAAGTAGCTGAGCAAACAATGGTATAATGGAATCTGATGAAAAGGACTATATCAGCTGATGGGCCAAATTGACCTTGACATAAAAGTAGAGAGGAAAAGGTGAAAGAGTAGGAACAGTGCAGAAACTGAAAGAGAAGTACTTGAAAAGTGTTAATTTTTGAGGACTCAATCAAAATCAATTACCATTGAGTTAAATAAGTACCAAAACCAGAATTAGAAAGGAGAGTTATCTTCTGGAATTGAAGAGACAGTGGCATTGTGTAACTGCTACTGTAGATAACTTGTTTGCTTCATTCTCATTTTATCTTTTAGTTGAAACAACAGAGTTTTTACAGTGGATCTGAAACTTCAAGACCCACTGGCAGTCACTGTAAGTACCTGTATGAAAAATGAGGGGAAAAAGCTAGAGGATTTCTTTTTATTCTGGGGTGTTTTCTTCCACTAATTTTTCTAGAGAAAAAATATTCCAAAAAGCATAAGCCCATAAATGTTAGAGCATTACTATCTGACTGAAAAGTCAACCAATTAAAAAAATAGAATGTGGCAATCAAAGTCCCTTCTAATTAAGCACTGTGAGGGAGTGTTTTAAGCTGCTGAAAAGAGATCATTTGCAATTCTCTATTGTCAGAACAGCCCATGATCTTTCCAAACTCACTCCCATTCACAGACTGTCAAGTATTATGAAGTAGAGACATGGAAGCAAATAATCATTTTACATCTGGCAACCCGGTCTTAGCAGGTAAGAGGGCTTAAATTTTTCTGTCCAGTTGGCTTTAGTGTTATTTAAGAATCCAGTGCATATTTAGTTAATGAATGTAGACAAATCCTTATTATCTAACCCAAGAGTTTTTTAAGTTCAAATTCACATGCTACTCTTTTTCTCTGCCCAAATTCAGTTGAAGTTGTCCATTATTGCAAGGATAAATAATATTATCTATCCTGAATAAGTACTCACTTGTATGCACAACTTACCACAAAAATGTTTCCAGAGTTTTCATTGCTAATAAACTAATTCAAGTTTATTTTTAATAATGGAACATGCTCAGAAATAAAAGAAAACTATATTTACATTAGTACTGATAAGACTAGTTTGTCTTATGTGCATGTCAAGTATGAAGAATCCTAAAGACTTAGATGTCAGATCAGATTTGAAATTTGGAATTTCCTTTGTAGCCCTAAAAAAACCCCTGCTCCTCTGTTATATGCCTTTTGTAGCAGTCCCCTGTTTACCACTGCAAGGTGACAATCAATGACAGTAATCTGCCTGAAAAGACTGCACCCAGTTTGAATGCCTGCAATAGTGACAAAAAGCATGAATTGAACACTGTCTGCTAACTGAGGAACTTGGACTAGAGCCTTTTTCTGAACTCAGTGAGGAATAATTGCTCATTGCTATCCAACTGAGTCTGTTACTTCAGGAGAAGAGAAATCTAAGAATACATTTATAAAATATGAAGTAATACTCCCCTACAGACACAACAGGGTTCAGGCATCTAAATGTCTTCAAAAACCTGGCTAAACACTCAAGGTGGCCAAAAAAAGTATGCAGGGAGGTCTCTACAACTGGAATATTATTTTGTTTTAAAAAAATCCAAGTTTATACTTTTTTTTTTTTTTACTGTGCTTTGAAAGAAAAATAAAGGTGTTGGGGCCAAGGACAGTTGTATGATGTTCAAAAAGGCAAAGTGCTAGGTCCTACACTTTGGTCACAACAACCCCACACAGCACTACATACTGGGGGAAGAGTGGCTGGAAAGCAGCCCAGTCGAAAAGGACGTGGGGGTGCTGGTCGACGGCCGACAGAACATGAGCCAGCAGTGTACCCAGGTGGCCAAGAAGGCCGGTGGCATCCTGTCCTACATCAGAAATAGTGTGACCAGCAGGACCAGATTGTCCCTTTGTAATCAGCACTGGACAGGCTGCAGCTCAAGTCGTGTATTCGGTCCTGGGCCCCTCAGTACAAGAAAAACATTGAGGTGCTGTAGCGTGTCCAGAGGCTGGAGCATGTGTGGAGAAAGACAATGAAACTGGTGAAGAGTCTAGAGGGTAATTCCTATGAGGACTGGTCAATCAGGCTGGAGTTGTTTAGCCTGGAGGAGAAAAGGCTCAGGGATGACCTTATCACTCTCTACAACCACCTGAAAGGTGGGGGTCAGCCTCTACTCCCAGGCTATTAGTGACAGAACAAGAGTATGTAGTTTTAAGCTGCACCAGGGGAGTTTCAGGTTGATCATCAGGAGGAATTTCATGGAAAGTTTTAAGCATTGGAATTTATGGGCCAGGGAGGTGACGGAATCACCATCCCTGGAGGCGTTCAGGAAATGACTGGACATGGTACTTAGTGCTAGGGTCTAGATGACAAGGTGATGATCTGTCAAAGGTTGGACTCGATGATCTTAGAGATCTTTTCCAAACTAGATGATTCTGTGATTATCACTCTTAACAACTATCTGAAAGGAGTTGTAGTGAAGTGGGAGCAGGTCTCAGCTCCCAGGTGACAAGTGCTAGGACAAGAGAAAATAGCCTCCAGTTGCACCAGGGAATTTAGATTGGACACTAGGAAAAATTTCTTCACTGAAAGGTTTGTCAAGCATTGGAACAGACTGCCTAGGAAGTGGTGGAGTAATCACCTGGAAGTATTTAATAGATGAATAGATGTGGCACTTAGGGACATGGTTTAGTGGTGGACTTGACAGCACTGGGTCAACTGGATTCAATGAACTTAAAGTGTCTTTTCCAATGTAAGTTATTCTATGATTCTGTGATTCTGTGCTTTGAGGTTTTTTTTTTTTTGTTTTTGTTTTTGTTTTTGTTTTTGTTTTTTTACCATAAAAAGTAACAAAGGTATAAACATCACAATAAATATAAATAGGTAGGTTATTTGAAAAGAGGTAAATCAAGTTCAATTATCTGCCCCAACTACAACAGGGACTTGAATCTTAGCATCCAACAACCCATACAGAGCCCTAATCTGTAAGCTATTGTTCTTCCAATTTGTGTCTTTCTTCAAAACCATTATGAAAACTCTAGTAGTAAAATTTCTGTCATATTTTCATTTGTAACAATAAAATTTACCATGGAAAATATCTTTATCACAAACAAGGCAACACAACAAATCTTAAAACACTTTCCCCAGAAAGTAATAGGGATGATAGACGTAAAATGATCAGAGGTGTCACATTTCTACAAATAAATTACCTTGTTTCTGTTATTGATTGCAGCTTGAGGAATGTTTAGTTTTTTAAATAAATAAATAAGAATATTTGAATGTATACATTTAAGAAAATTAAAGAATGTTTTTCATGCCCATTTAATATGTTTTATTGTTTTTACATTACTCTTCAAAAGTACTGTTGTGAAACCTGTCTTAATATAGAAAAAAGTAACTTCTCATATGTGAACTATCATTTCCCCTGTCACATCGAGTGATATTTTTCCAAAAAGAGAAGTAATAATTTTTCATCTTCCTAACTGGTCAGCCTGTCCTGTAAACAATTCACAGACTGAACTATCAGCCCATTTGGATGAAACTTGATTATGACTGCTTTTCCCTCAGAAACAGAGTGGTAAAACAGTCAACATAAGCAATAGTGTTGTAGGTAACCCCCATAGAGCAACAGATTACCATGGCCACAGCACCTTAAAATGGATGAAATAACATATATCTAATAATATATAAATAACAAAATAATGGAATAACAAGGAGTAATTCTCATTGTCTTATTATTTCTAAGCAGTTCATAGTCTGAAAAAATTCCAGTAAAAATTGATAGCATTTTAAACCAGATATTAAATCTAAGTAATGAAATCTAAAACGTATTTTTACTGTAGAGCTTTAAAACAAAATCCCAAACTACAAACTACAGCACAGCACTAAATAGATGTAATGGCATTCCCAAGACTAGAGCCTCAGTACAAAACCGAGAAACACAAAGGCATCTTCTTTCATGATCAGTCACTGAGGTGAGTTAATCAATGCAGTTTTCTTTTCCATTGCTTTTAGAATGATGGAGTCATACTTTGTCACACCTCTAATGATACAGAAATGAAAAATGGACAAAGATTGTCCCAGATGGAGAACTGGAAAAAAAATAATGTTGCACAAAATTTCTTTCTCCATACTCTAGTCCAGCTTCATGGAACAGTAATAAAAAGTGTTCAAAAATTTAATGTGGTTTGATGCATTACTCTCAATAACATAACTTCATCTTTTATGAGAATGAAAAATGCACAGCATTTTCATGAAAGAAAACTCGTGTACTTATAATGAAGGTTTCCCTAAGTTTGTGTGAGTTTTCTTGTTGTTATTGTTTTATTATTCAGGAGATTAAATGGAAGGCTAGAGGAAAAAACAACAGTTTGGAAGTACTCCTAATTTAAGGAGTGCTCTGTGGTTAGAATATTTGATTAGTGTTTTGGAAAATTATTGAGTTAAATTATTTTTTTGATAGTTTCTGTTCCAAAAATCTAAAATAATTCTCATTCTGCCCCAGTCATATCCTTGAATGGAGGAATCTCTACTAATTATCAAATATTTCAAGCTGTTTCTGTCAACTTTCTCTGCTCATTTACTGAGGGTATTCTTCAAAAGTATGGCTAATCACAGTTCTATGTCATCTAAGACAAAAATGTTCAAAATGAACTTTGAAAACAGGTTTTCATATACAATAATGGATATTTTGCAGCTGCATAGAGTTTTTATGGTTTTTAATATTTTCTTAGACATATGAAAACTACATTTCCTCTCAGTTTTACTCATTCAGAAGGATCAGATTTGCATGTGGAAATTTAAAGCAAAATACTTCCAGTTAAAGTTTAGTACATTTCTCCAGGTAAATTTAGACATTTCTGTGAAAGAAAAGTGTTTCTATTGATTTCAGCGCTACAACAAACAGAAGTTTAGATGACAAATATATTATTCAGCACTGGTCAAGAGAATATCTCATTTGAGGTAGAGGACCTATTCATTACACTTTGCTGTAAGTTTTTTTCTGAAATGTTTTGGTACAAAACAACAACCAAGATCCATCTCTAGAGGATTAAGTATAGCTGTGCTTTCTGCCTCTTCATGGTAAAGAGTACTTCTTGTGAAGGGAACTTAGTTTGTCCAAATTTTCATGCTACAGAGGAAGGTGAATGAAAAAATACAGGGATTTGATAAACAAAGTCTCTTGTCTCTCTTGATGAGATTTTTTTGTACCTACTTACCTATCAAGATGTACATAAATATGTATGCATATATGCCTATACATGCACATATGTACATATATGTAGGTATGTACACATATCTATATATATTTGTATATACATATATACATATTTATACACATGCCATTTACTCTGTATGTTTCATTTGTTTTTTTTCTTTAGGCAACACAAAGTTTCATAAATTTGTGAGATATTTTTCATTTGAAAAATATTTTATTCTTATTATGTATTCTTTCTTTTATTTTTTTAGTCTATGTACAAGAACATGAATGCAATTGCTCTGTGTTCATTGCAGATATTTAATCAGGCTAACATAAAATAGAAAACTTGTTCTCTGGCAACCAAGACAGCAAACCACATCCTGGGGTGCATCAAATCCAGCATCACTAGAGGGTTAAAGAACTGATTATCCCTCTGTATTTAGCATTGTTGCAGCTTCACCTGCAGTGTTGTGTTCAGTGCTGGGCCCCAACACTAAAGAAGAATGTGAAAGTTCTTGAAAGTGTCCAGAGGAGGGAAACAAAGCTGGTGAAAGGGCTAGAAAGAATGTCCTATGAGGAGTAGCTGAGTCATTTGTGCTTGCCTAGTTTGGACAGAAGGAGGTTGAGGGGTGACCTCATTGCTCTCTGGAGCTTTCTGAGGAGGGGAAGTAGAGAAAGAGATGCTCATGATCAATGTAGGTTCTTTCCAACTGAAATAGTCTATTCTCAAAATGTTTTTAGGAGTTTAAGATATAGGCATCCAAAGGACGGCATGAATTCTTACTAGACCTGTACAAAACTTGGCAGGTGTGACTTTCTGAATTTGCAACCTCTTTTTCCTCATCATCACAGGTTCTGTGGTTTTAGAGTTCAACTTTTGCTTTAAGTTTTCTAACTACCTGAATACAAGGCTTCATGAACCTGACTAATGATTTGCCTGAGTTAGTTTCATTAACTTTTGCTGTCCAGAATATTTTTTCCAGGAGAGTCAATCTCTTGTTTTCAAAATACGTGCTTCTTTAAAGAGGCAGAAAAAAAAATGTTTTGCTTAATTTGAATTTCCACAAAAGATGCATGGATTCCAAAATCTTTTTTTAATCTATGCCCGATAACTAGACTATATTTTAGTCAAAACTAAGTTTTAATTGATTTTCAGTTTAATTTAAAATGTCTTTCTATCTTGAGTGTTAGTGAATGTAATGATGTTTTTACTGAAAATATAAAACAATAGAACAGAATTAGAAAAAGAAAACATGTTGGTTGAGAACAATAGCAGTTTGGGCATCATTTCAGAAAAGCACTTAAATGTGTGATTAAAAGTAACTTCATTCAAGACAGACAGTAGACAATGCATGAGACAATGTAGAAGACTGTCTCAAAAAGTAAAAGATCCCAAGACAGTTAGAATTTGCAAGACAATAAAGACTCAAAAATCAAGCAGAGGGAAATTGACCAAGACTGAATGAGCAAAGTTTTTAAGCAACTAAGTTGTTTGGAAAGTTGTAATTGAAACCGGCAAGATGTGCTTCGAACTTTAAAAAAAATTATGTCTCGTATGTTCTATATGTGGTTATCCTCATGTAGTCCTACTAGCTGGAGATATCATTAGGCAATAAGGCAGTCTAAAAAATCATGATCAATTAAATAGAAAGCAATGGTTCAATCTTCCTGCTGAAAAAGAGGAAGAGAGAATGGAATGAAGGGAGCAGTTTTTAGATGAAAAACATATTAAGAAGAACAGAAACTTAAAAAAAAAGAAGGAAACATGTCAACATGTCCTCACACAAAACATACATGAGGTACCTGGAACACCTTGCCCAAGGATCCTGTAGACTTGATGAATTACTGAAGTTCGAGAAGTCCAGGAAAGTCCAGCTGTAACTATTAAATACAAAAGCCTCAGCCTATTTACTTTGACACTTAATATTGTTTCAGACACCCTAGAAACTTGCAGATGGATGTCAAACTTGAAAGAAACGTTTCCTTTCTTGACCACAGCTGGTGAGATAAACTTGGGTACTTCAAATGACACCACGCATTTATGCTTATGCATCAGATGTTTTCTTTAGCATGAACTGAATCTCTCTTGAGGTTCTATTGACTGTCTTGACTAGGCAGTTCATTAACCATATTTCAGTCTATTACCTATAATCAAAGCTTAGACATCTAGCTCACAGCTAAGCAGTTGCGTGGAGACATCCAAATGACAGTGTATTAATGTTTTGCTAAAAGCAACTACTTCTGGCTCAAGAAACCCCTAAATTGAAGACTGACAAGAACTGGGAAAATATTACAGGAAAAGATCAATGATTATTTTAGTCTTGTTGGTTTTGTAAATCCTTACTTAAGCAGCTCTTATTAGTCAATGGAGACAAATGATAGGTAAAGTAGATGAGATTGAGGGACCCTGAACTGTCTTAGTACAGCAACATAGATGCCCTTATGCTGTTCTCTGAGAATACATTGTGTTGTGTATTGCTAGGAGTTAAGAACAAATCAGCATAGCAAAAAAACAAGGAAAAAATTTTGTCAAGCAATCCAATGAAATCCAGGTGAGATCAGTAGAGAAGAAAAGGTTTTTTATGTCTGCTGTGTGAAACAAACTCTTCCTTCTGAAAGGGTTGGAGGCTTGTTAAAATAAAGAATTCGCTGGCTTCAAGTAGTACTTAAATTGTGTAATCTACTTTATACGAAGGCACAAACACATTCAAAATATCAAACAGATTAGTTTCCCCATTCTGTACCATTAGTTACCTCTACACTGAAAACTTTCTTTACATGAAAACTTTCTTTACATTATCTCTCAACCTTCCTTACTTTCCCACACTTTGTTTATATGATCCCTCAAGGTCCACTTATAGCAGAAATGCACATAGACCAAGAACACAGGTTTGATAACTGGCATACAACTATCTGTCCTCAGTAATGGCTAGCACACTCCCTAGCATGATTTTGATCCACACTTTCAGACAGAACCTAGGAGTCAGTTGAAGAAGAGAATATAACACAGACTGTTCTCAACAGGAGGGATGATTAATACCTTTTTCTTCTAGGAGTGAAAAGGAAAAGGAGTTTGCTCATCTGACTTTACAATTCCTTGATATTTGTCATCTAATCAGGACCTATCAATTTTATTTATTAATACAGATGTAACTGAGTGGTTTGGGGTTTTTTTTGGTTTGTATTTCCCCCCCCCCAGCAGCTCCAAGCTACCAGGGTACCAGAACATATCACAGGTTTATTCTCTTATCTTTGTGCTTTCCTTGTGCTTATTTCCATACTTGTTGTTATCTTTCATCTGTGTCTGACCCTACCATGAGCTTAAGGTGGTTAAGTCAATCTTAGTGTTCATACAAAGCTACATCATGTTTTCTATGAAGTAGATAGTTCAGGCATAGATCCTACAGATTCTGCTTCTCTAATCCTCTCCCCCCACAAACGTAGACAGTTTCTAGTAACAGCTGCATCATGATTGAGTACCAGGACAAAATATTTCCTGTAAATAATGCATGGGTTCTCAGAAAAGTGTGCACCAGGAAGAGTTATAGCTTCATCTGTAGAAGTATAAAAAAACCAAACCCTTTGGGGCAATAACATATTTTTATTCTTTTCTCGTAAATTGCCTAACCCAATGATATCCACTGGAATGGAGATGAAATAAATTCATGTTACCACGGTACAACACCAAAATATACACTGGGCTCTATGCACTAATATGTGTGCTACAGCAATAAATCTGGTAGTTAATCTGTTAAATATGCTGCCATTTTCTGTGAATACTTACATTTTTGCAATGACCGTTGATGTATTTGAAACAAGATTAAAGTGCAAACAATGAATTAAAGTCTTAATAACCTGACACAATGGAAGTAATTTCTCAGTTTACTACTACTAACACTCTAATAAGTCACAGACTCTTCACTGAAGTAACTTGGAAATTTGTGACTGGGAGTTGTAAGACAACTGTACCTAAATTCACACTAAGGATGCTATTGTGTGTTCATTTCTGTTTTTAATAAATTGTTTTCCAAAAGTTCCCAACTACATGCAGTGATTTCTATGGCTGTCTATACCCTAAAGGAGAAATGTTAACAGAGTCAATCCTTTTTTCCCTCTACTTTTTCAATAGTTATTTAACCTACATGCAGTTTTTAATTCAGCCAAGTCTACAAGTCCATGCAAAGTAAAAATTGCAAGCAAATAAAACTGTGAAATTCTGAGATAGAAAATTTAAGTGAATTGCAAGTTGACTTTCAGTTACACAACTGGAATAATGATTTTCTTTGAGAAATTATGTGGTTGGACTAATGAAGTGCTCTTTTAGATCCACAGGGAACATGTGTCACTTTTGCTTTAACAGAATCAAACATTTTCAGCAAGGCTTAACATTTCTTTCTTTGTGAAAGTCACGTTATGGAAAAGAAGATTTAAAAAAAAGGAGAAACATAGTTAAATCGTATTTCCTCTAGAAATATCAAATCCAAAATAAAATAACAGGAAATTAGGGAGCATTGCTCCGAACATTTAGTTTTATTATTGGTGTAGCTGACAGATAAGCAGTACACAGTCTTTTGCCCTTTAAAATAAGTACGTTGCACTTAAATAATGAAATCTAGTGATTTAATTCCTTTATGTGTTTGTTCCTGGAAACATACCACCTACTAAGTCAACAGAGGAACAGCTGAGCTGGAGACGAATTCCAAAGCTGTAATTTACAAAATGGTTTAGTAAAGTATATGCAAAACTGATTTCATTTTTTTTTTTACTGTAAAATATAAATAGGCAAAATATAGCATGCTACAGATGAAATTACATTAATTAATCTGTCATATGTTAGTTTACATAGAGATCTGGATGTTAATCAGAGAAAAGAGATTTTGGAGATGAAAGTAATTAATGAAAACTGATGGTATTTATGCATATGCCATATTAATGTGCAGTGTGATAAACTATTGTTCTTTGATATGCAATGAAAATATTTAAATAGTACAAATATCCTCATCTACCGCCAGCATCTGTGTCTCCTAGAATGCTTCCATCAACACTGCCTCTGTGTAATCTTAAACATCCGCTGGTCAGATTTTGTGACCAACACGTCTGTTCTAGAACAAGCAGCAATCACAAGTATTGAGGTCATGTTGCTGAGAACACAGCTGCGCTGGGTAGGGCACGTCTCAAGGATAAAGGACCACCGCCTCCCTAAGATCTTGCTCTATGGTGAACTTGCCACTGGCTGCCTCATGAGAGGAGCCCCGAAGAAAAGATACAAGGACTCCCTGAAACAACATCTCAGCCTTGGCCATATTGATCACCATAACTGGTCTACCCTGGCCTCCCATCGGGAGGTCTGGAGACACACCATCTATAACACAGCTGTCTCCTTTGAGAACACACGCAGGATCACCCTTGAGGAGAAAAGACAACGCAGAAAGAATCGTGTTTTGCAGAATATACCATCTAAGGAGTCTTTCTGCTGTGCCTTTTGCAATCGGATATGTCTGTCTCGTATTGGCCTCATAAGCCACCAGCGTGCTTGTAACAAACGTGGATAGAGCCTTCCCAAATCTTCGTCCACGAAGCCTAGCCATGATGATGACAAATATCCCCAATTTTAAAATAGATTTATTTAATTAATTAAAGGAGGAAATACCTTATTTCTGAATGTACTGAATACTATTTTTTTCTGTGTGTTGTATTGATTCACTATGTGGACTTAGGACTTTTAGAAACATTAACAGTCTGAACCTTCAGACAGAACTGTCTGAAAATGTATGTATACAATGGATGAAATATTTAGAACAGGTTAAAATTTAATTTCTCCCCAAAGGTTGCAAAAAATTACTACACCTAAAAAAATTTTCACTCAAACAAACATAATTATCCTCTTATATCAGATACATAAAAGGGACTTCTTTTCTGCAATTCCCAGATATATGTCAATACTAACTGCAGAATCCACAGAGGCACAGACATGCCACTAGAAGGAATTTTTGACTGTACTATTTGCTTCTGTGCAAACTTTTTTGTGGGATCTATAAAATTATTTATACTTTGTCTCCCTTATCAGTGAAAAGCAATAGGTGTTTGTTGGTTTTTTCCCCCCCCTCTTCCTTTTTTTCAGAATGAGCAATTATTTGTGGAATACTATTTTACTCCATGTATCCCCACGCGACGATTTATCATAGAATTAAGGTAAAGACTTTCCTTCTGACAAAAGAAGATTGATCAACCCACATAATTTTTATCAAAAGAGGGCAAAACAAGCAAATATTTACTTCAACACATTATATTTATAGAAAAACAGCTTGGTAGAAACTTTGAAGATGTGCTCATACAATTAAGTAAAAGGCCCAGTTCCTGACTATTCATGCTATTTAGTTCCTAAAACGGGTCCTTTTAATGATTTTGGTCTTTGCCAGCTACTACAGTTCCAGATGATGGTTGGGCATAGCTCCTGAGATAACTTATGACAGGAATATTTCCTATAAGTTTGGGCACAGTCACCATCGCTTTTGGGTGTAAGAGGATTTAGCTGTGTGGATGTGAGCCAAACTGCACCTGTGATTTTATGCCTTGCTCTTGTTTCAGTTTACAGTGGAAATATAGCCAGAGGGATGGTCTCATCCATCTTTGCACCCCTAAGAAAGAACAGTTAAATGTAAAATAGCTCTTGAAGATATTTGTGTAAAGTGGTGTACTGGATCTGGCTGAGATGAAGTTATTTCAGCAACTTCTATGTTGCTGTGGTTTGGATTTATGACCAAAACAGTGTTGATCACACACCAGTGTTTTACATATTGCTGGACAGCGTCTGCATAGGTCAGTGCTTTCTCTGTTTCTCACTCTGTCCCACAAGTGAGTGGGCTAACAGTGGGCAAGAGGCTGGTAGGGGACATAGCTGGGTCAGCTGACCAGAGGGATAACTCAAACTGTATGGCATCATATTAATCAATAAAATTGGGTGGGTGTAGCATAGGGGCTCTTTCTGAAGTAGCTATTGCTCAGAGACCAATTGGGCATCAGTTTGCTGGTGGGAAGAGATGAGTAATTGCCCTTGCATCACTTGCTGTTTTGTAATGTGTTTTTTATTTTTTTCACACCATTCTTTTTCATTTCCTTATTAAAATGTTGACTTATGAGTTATTCTCGATTTGACCATTCTAGGTCTTTCCCTTATCCCACAGTAGGGAGAATGAGTGGGCAACTGGATGAGGGCTTAGCTCCCAGCCAGGATCAGCTGATAACAACTAGTTTTCAAACCCTGCAGTGATGGAGTTGTACAACCTCACTAGAAATCTAGATTAGGGCTGCCTTTTTAGAAAGGTTTTGTCTTTTTTTCCCTGATGTATAGTTTAACTCTTCCTGCTCCAACTTGAAAACCCTCCAATTCTTGCCCTATCCACAGTGCGTATAAATGCAACTGTATTATTACTTGTAAATATTTTTTGCAGAGAAATCTAGAGGTTGTTATGAATGAAGTATGATTGGAAATATGTGTTTGAAAACACCAAAAGAAACTGTACGTCATGGGGTTGTAAGAGTGGCCCATATTGATAAGAGATGTCTCATCAGTGAAGAACTCACATACAAGCTCCAGGAGGATGCCAACAGGGTTACAGCATATCATATATATCAGTCTTTTTAGCCTGTCAGGAAAACTTGGTGTACCGAAGAAGGGAAAGCAGTAAAATGACCTATGATTTAGGGAAGCTGAGTTAAGCAAGATTCTGGGAGAAATGACCACCCAGCTGTTGACTCCTACAGTGTATGAAAGATCTGTCAAAAAATTGGTTTGTTGCCACCAATAAGACAAAAAAAAAAAAAAAGATAAGGACAAGGACTCATACCTTGTTCTCCATTGTACACAAACAGAGACCTGAACAGACCACTTGGAGCATGTGAGTATGTTGAGTGAATGAAATTTATGAAAGTAAAAGTGTGAAAAATAAATCTATTTGCATATGTCATGTGTGTGCATGTGTGTGTGTGTGAAAATCACCTTCCTTTTATAGAAGGCCTTTGAATTTGATTACACTAATTTCACTACAAGTCCTCTGTGAGCTACCGTGACACATTTGAAGGCTGTTATCACAGCAAAGTCCAGGTTTTCTTTCTCTGATTCTGCTACCCAAATATTTTAATTTTTTTCCATAGGTCATGTTTTCTAGAGTTTGCTAGTTCCCAGTATTCCCGTGTCCTGTCTGGTTCACGTCCATTCCTGAAATTGCGCCTGTATAAAAGTGACATCTAGATGTCTGGGCTAATGGGTCAGACCATATCTGCAAGTTGGTAAGAACTGGAGTACTTCAGAGACTCTGTTTTGAGCAGGAGGTTCAGCTACAGTTTCCTTCTAATCTTAATTATCTTATGTTTCTTTGGATCAATGCTCAAAGTAAATAATTAGAAGGAGAATAAAGAAAGCAAAAACTCTGTTAAAAAAAGTTTGTATGCCATTGTGGTTTGTCCCAACAGAGAAGCTGTTTCTCCACAATACTGCAAGAAATGTTGGCAAATGTTCATTTTGCAGTCCATAATAATCCTTGAGGCCTTTTCTGCAAAACAGGTTATTTCTTGTTTTGCATTTGTATCACAGGATTTCACTGCCACCATACATTCCCTTCCTCCTGCTGAGTTATATTTAACTTAAGCATAGTACTAAAATAGATATTTTTTTTTTCATTTATCCTATGTTCCAAAGGACCTGTACACCTAGGGCTTCATAACATCTGAAAATTTAATAAAGCTGTTCTTTCTTCTACTGTCATGAGTAAAAAAAATTGTAGAGCCTTGGATAGATTTTTGTGATATCACACAATAAACGTTTCTTCATTCTGACAAGGAGTAACAGGTAATTCTTTTCTAAAATGTTTTTTCACGAATTTCGTATCAGTATTACAGTTTTTTAACGTGGACAGTATTTCCCTTGATTATTTATAGTACTGTCATGTGATAATGTCCAAAGCCCTTCTAAAATAAAGAGGTATAGCAACACTATTCTCCCTACATTCACGGGATGCATTAAAATGGAAAAGATGTTTAATGGGAGAGTTCTAGTTTCTGTTCATATCTATATTGTTACCAATTACAGACTGCTAGAGTTCAGTATTTCTGAAAATTCATGTTTTCTGGTTGTATTAATGATAAAGATTAATAGGAAGTGCTGCCTGTCTCTTTAAATTAAAAGCAATTTAGCAGTACAGAGTGCTGACATCACTTTAATTCACTTTAACTCTCTCATATTCAACAAAAGCAAATGGAAGGTCCTATACCTGGAAAATAATAACTCCATGCACCAGTACAGGCTGGGGGCTGACCTGTTGGAAAGCAGCTCTTTGGAGAAAGACCTGGAGGTCCTTATGGAGAACAAACTGTCCATGAGCCACTAGTGTGCCCTTGTGGCCAAGAATGCCAGTGTATCCTGGGGTGCACTAGGAAAAGTATTGCCAGCAGGTCAAGGGAGGTGATCCTGCCACTCTACTCAGCCCTGGTGAGGCCACATCTGGAGGGCTGTTTCCAATTCTGGGCTCCTCAGTACAAGAGAGACATGGAGCTCCTGGAGTGAATCCAGCAGACAAAGATGAATAAGGGACTGGAGTATCTATTTCACAAAGAAAAGCTGAAGGAGCTCAGTCTATTAATTCTCAAGAAGACATGACTGAGGGGGGACCTTATCAGTGTATATAAATCAAGATGTAGTCAGGCTCTTCTCGGTGGTGCCAAACAAGAGGACAAGAGGAAACAGGCAGAAAGTGATGCATGGGAAGTTCCACCTGAATATGAGGAAGAACTTCTTTACTGTGTGTGTGACTGTGAACTAGAACAGATTGACCAAAGAGGCTGTGGAGTCTCTATTGCTGGAGATATTCAAGAATCATCTGGATTTCCTGTGCAATGTGCTTTAGGACGACCCTGTTGAACCTGGAGTTTAGACTAGATGACCCACTATGGGTCATCCAACCTCATCCATTCTGTGATTCTGTGATTCACAATCAGTTTTCAATTGCAACTAACTGGACTATTCTCTACAAAACACTTTCAAGTTAACATAACATGAATCTTTACTCAGTTGTATTCAAAGTACAGTGATATTTTTGCTATGATGTGTACTTTCTTAGCAGTGAAAAAGCTTTGGTGTGCAGAGTACTGAAACTAAAGAGTACCAAACATTTCTATTGACCCTGCATTGATACCAGCATCCAGGGATAAACTACCATTTATACAAGATAGACACTAAGGAAAGTAAAAATAAGGAAGACAGACTTCTCACAAAATCATTTAGCTGCAGAATCTTGGACTAAAGGCCAGAAACAACTTCCTTCTATTCTATACTAAATTCTGAATTATTTTCTCATAGAATGCAATGTCATATTTTGTCAATGATGAGGTCCAATATGTCATTTTTCCCAGCTACAATTAAAATTTCTGAAGAGTCAAAGACATCATGTCATATCACTTGATGTCCATGTACACCATTAGCTGCAATGCTTGACAGTGCTCAGAAGCAACTGGAAGAAAGAGCAGGAGTGTGCCTTCAGTCTTTTACTTTACTATTTATCCACCAGAAGGGGAAAAATCAGTAGTAACAGAAAAAGTTGCTTTGCAACTCATTTTGCTAAAAATCAGAAAAGGCATAATCTTTAAAGAACACAGAAAAGATGCTGTAAAGTTGGGTTGTTGCTCTAAGCAGAGCCACAGGTCGTGAGTAAACTGCATCATTACTGATGGACCTGTACTTTAGAGAGACTACCGAGGCTTTTTTTTCCCTGCTCAAACTTTGGCATAAGGAAAGGCACAAGGAAGCTGTTTGCTGTTGGATTAAAATAAAGGGCAAAGGGGACTGAGCCTGATAATTACCTGGTGATTATTCCCTTGATTGCCTTGTTCCATGTCTCTTTGGCAGAGATCAAAAGACATGTACCTATAGCCCATCACTACAATCCCAGATGGAGACACTGCAAAGAGCTGATCCTCAGCAGTGCTACTGGTAAACTTTCCCAGAGCTCCAACTCTACTCAAGTCACCTGCTGTGTCCTACCTTATTTTGATAGAGTTTCAAATACTGCACAGATTGGGAAAGGACACTGGCAGGTAAGGTAAAACTCCTTACCTTCCTGCCTAGGCATATCCAAAAGAGAATTTAATGCTTACAAAAAGGCTTTCTGAGGAAAACTGCCACCATTAAAGAGGATGAAATGTTGCAGTTTGCAACTGGTGATAACCTACCTTGTTTGATAACAGAGGATTTCCCAGGCTTTTAATGCCTCTGCAGTAATGAAAAATGTGAGAAGCCTCACCTTAAACACAAGGACTATTTTTTAGAAGAGTGCTGGGAGTTCTGCTGGTAAAAATACCAAAACAAATACCTTCTTTTGAGATATTTGTTAAAAAAAAATGTGAGGAGACCAGTCTAATTTTTCCTCCTGTTTTCAGTCTGTTTCTATTTAAGGGTTGGCAAGCACAGACATACAGTTATTTTTTTGGTTAAAAAGCATAGCTACTTCTGTGTTTATTTCCTCCTAAGTAAAACTGATTGCACAAGAAAGGAAAAAAGGTTCTCCTTTCATTTAATTTTCAATGAATGTCTTGCTGATGCTTTGCAAAGAAGAGGTCAATATCTGCCCCAGGGAGCCCAGTCTCACAGTGCAAGAAACATGAATCTGAACAAGGTGGGTAACAAGGGCAAAGATACCTGAAAGAATGCATCTTTCTGCTGCTTGTGGGATGCATTTTGCAGCTCAGCATTCACACATCACGAGGTGCTGACAACTGTAGGAGTTCAGCTAATGATGTGGTGCTTTTTTAAAACTTCTCAGTGGTAGAGACAAAGATATACTCAATAAACAAAAACCTGTTCTCAATGTAAAGTTAAAAAAAAAGAAGAAACATGAGATAGAGATCTTCTTTGTACTGTTCAGTTTCCCTATTTACAAGAAAGAAGAGAATTCTGTCATCTCTTCTTTCATAGGACTTTGGTGGTCAACTGCAACAGCTGTAAGCATTTGATACTATAAATTGGAAATAATCTGTCAGATTATTTACATTTTTCTGAAAATCTTTTTGAGAAGTTGAGGACATAAAAAAGCACTGAATTTTCCCCAGTGGATTCCTCTCCCTTCCAAGTACTTTCTTCATTTCTGAAACTTCAGTAAATAGAAAATCTCTGAAATTTCTGTCAAGATCTGAAACCAGATCCATCCACCCTGTGGTCAGGTACTTCTGTGCATTGCTTTCATGGGAGCCTCATTCACTCTAAAGTTCACAGACAAGATGTAGCTCTGTGAGCTGTCTACTGTCTTCCTTCCCTATAGATAAGGGAAAGCTGTGGCACTGTATAGCACCACACGGTGTTTTTGGCAACAGTTTTTCAAATTAGGCTTGAATCTTCAAAGCCAAATGGTGCAATAGAGTTGTGTCCTGACAATATTTCAAGACAGAGCATTAAAAAGTCCATCCCATACATCAGTATTCTTACCAAAATAGCTAATTGAGTTGCAGCAGATACAGGAAGTGCAACTGAATCAAAACTAATGTTTATTTTGAACTTAAATGCTTACTACATCCAGTCCTCGGGTCCCTATTACAAGAAAGACATGGACCTGTTTGAATTGGTTCAGAGAAGGGCCAGAAAAAGTGATCAGAGGGCTGGAATGTATCTTATATGAAACTGAGGGCTCTTCAGCCTGGAGAAGAGAAGGCTCCAGAGAGACCTTAGACATGCCCTCCAATACCTAAAAGGGGCCAACAAGAAAGCCTGAAAGGGACTTTTATAAGGTCAAGCAGTGACAGGACAAGAGGATATGGTTTTAAACTGAAAGAGGGTAGATTTAAATTGCACATAATGGTGACATTTTTAAGGATGAGGGTAGTGAGAGACTGGAACAGGCTGTCCAAAGAAGTTGTGGGTGCCCCATCCCTGGAAGCTTTCAAGGCCAGGGTAGGTGAGGCTTTGAGCAGCCTTATCCACTGAAAGATGTCCCTCTCCACAGCAAGTGAGGCTTGGATTAGGTGATCTTTAAACACTAGTTTCAAATCAAACCACTTGATTCTATGATTCCATAAACATGATGTTATAGACCTACCTGCTCCAAGAATGCTATAAGAAATAAACATTATGCCTCCAGAAGTTCCCAACCTCTGGAGTTATACTATATTCACCATATCAGCTTGCAGGAAAGAAGCTGTTTTGAAACAACATCTGATAAGGATCTAAGAAAGAAGAATAAAGGGAAGAGTTTGCAGATGATAGTTAATAAGGAAAGACTGAAGCTAAAAGGTGTTATAACTGAACAGGAAAAAAATATTATCTAATGATATTTATATCATAGATAGAAAAAACATGATAGAAAAAAACTTCTTTTCTTTCTCTATATGCCTCAACACTAAAGAAGGTTACTTAGATACTGGATTATTGACAATGAGATGTCTGGATATACAGGAGAAGCTTCCTCACTCGTAGAAAAGTGGAAGTAACAGAATGATGGATATAGTGTTCCATTTAAAAAGCAGAATAATCTCTGTGTAGGTAAGTGCAGCAGAAAGATACCAGGTGAGTAGTCTCAATTGTTGTTAACCCTCAGGTTGCTGCACAATTGAGCCTTGATTCCTGCTCCCAATTACACAAGCATGAGTGTAGAATACTCCAGAAAAGTTCACAGCTGCTTTTAACTCAATTTAGCTGAATCAGACCGTATTTTTTGAGACCCGATCCACCATTATATTATTGCTCGTTCTTCTACTTTAGTAGAATTTCCAGCTTTTTTTTTTACATGTGTCTCAAAATCATAGAACAATTTTGAGATAATAGAGAACTCTGTGGGTTAGCACTGTCTAAGGAATTGATACTTCTTTCCACAAAATAAGGAATAAAACCTTCCAAAGACAGATTTTAGACTGACTCCTAAGAGGAAGTCTTTGCTCTGGCAAAATTATTTGTCTTTTATCTGTTGATTTTGTTGGATTTATATCCCAGGATATCCTTTCCTCACTAATAGAACCTTTCAAAGAACTGTTTGGTCATATTGTATAAAATTATCAATTTGATCTAGTATCATTAATTTAGAATACTGTAAAAGTGAGACCATATGTATATTTTGAAAGCTGAGATTTTCCTTTAGTGACATAATATTTTTGCTACAGGAAGGCGTTCAGAATGCGAAGAGCTTTACTTCAATGTTCCAGGGAAGACTGCTTACATACTTTTAAATAACAAATCCTTTGGAAAATTTGAAACTTGTATTTATCATTTAATGGTCAAATGTCATCCGGAACAAACAAGAAAGGGCTATAACCTGTCTAGCCAAGTTGTTTATAAATTATAGATGTTTTGTTCAATCAAGATGAACTATCTTTTTTTTTAAACCTTTCTTCCTTCACTTTTGTGTCTGGTCTGCTGAAAACTGTTTATTTTAAACTAAACCTTGAAGTGATTACTCAAGATTCAAATCAATTACTTTTAGTTTTAAAGTCAGTAAAAAGTTTCTTTCAGCACCACAAGAAAAAAAACTGAGTTTTACTTTCCCCAATATAAAGGCCAAATAAGCTTTGGTGAAGAACAGCTGAAGGGAATCACGCAGATTTTGAGAGGTGTTTGGCCAGGCTGGGAAGCTGCTGTGAAGAGTGAGGATGTTCTTGACAGGCAAAGTAGACATTGGGACCCTGAGGACACCAAGCCTCCCCTGAGACCTCTGTCCATAGCCAAGGGACTCTCAGAGGCTCAGCCTTGATCTATGGTTCCTGACAGTCCACCAAAACATCCATGAAGACCCTGGTGTACTGCCTTTGGTAGCAGCAGCAAAAGCAGAGGACTGTGCCAATAGGAAAAGAGACCAGCTTTTTAGGCAGTGCACAGTGCTAAAACATCTGATGTCTGAAGCTTCTGGCAAGGGTGAAAAGGTCAGCTTTGGTGTAAGATTCCTGCCTTGGATTCAGCTCAGTGCATTTTTTGGGGAAAATCAACACTTCCTAAAGATTGTTGTTTCCTATGTTCATTTTGAAATTGATGTTGGCAGCAGGAACGAGTGGACTCAGAACTTTACAAAAAAAAGTTTAACACTTTTAGTGGTGATTCATTTATTTGATGGTAGAACATCTTTATTTATTCTACTTTTTTTCCTGAGGATAATCCTCTAAAGGCAGAAGATTTAGACCTATATTCCATTTAAAGAACTCTTTAAATAAATATAAAAAATATAAAGTCTATTTTCTTAATCAGTCTTTTGCTGGGGGAGGAGTATGGGCAATGCAGGGAGGAGGAAAATATAGCCTGCTTTAATGCAAATAGTAAAATTTCTGAAAGCACGAACAGATGCCAGTCCAATCAATACTAGGAAAATGAACCAAGAAATCATGTCCAAAGTCAACAGAGGGATTTAAATCTTCATAATCTCAAAGTGAATCGCTTATAGTGTTCTTAATTACATATTGTATCCTGGAGCTGTTAATTCAAAATAAATATGTGATGCTGAAGTAGGTATGTGATATTGTAAGTTATACTTTTTGCCTAAATGATTTACCCAATATAATATTCAAATTCTACAGATAAAACCAACATTTCTATAAATATACCACTTGTGTAGGAAGCTCAATCCTAGGTATTATTAATGTGGGTCTTGAAGAGCTGTCTTTGCTATTTATGTTTCCTGACCACTGAGGACAGGACTGGGAGGTTAGAGCAGGCAATCCCTTGCCAGTCAATGATGGCATCTCCTCTGAAGGTTCCCTTTATCTCCTTCCTGACTTCAGCTATGAAGGAGACCTTTGTTACAGATTGTGCTTTTGTATTGCTCGCAGTCTTCCTTCGATATGAGCTGCGTGTTCTCTCCAAATTTTTAACTTCTGGCCACTTCAAAAGGATGTGAAATAATAATACTAAAGATTTCCTTGGGTTTTCAGCCATGTTCTGGAGCATTTTGGTATTCGCTTTTCTTCTTCACTTTTTAGCATCAATTCCACTATTTTAATACTTGCTCTGGCACTGCAGTGTTCATTGTATGAATTCACTCTTGTCATGCTTTCATCTCACTTTTCTGGCCTCTGTCTTATTCCCCAGAACTTTCCAAAACCTTGCATGACCCTACGGATTGAACTGCTTGTCTGTCTACTTTTGGCATTCCCAAAAGTGATGTATAAGTGCTTTATACACATCATATTCTCAGAAATCTCAAGCCACACTACCTGTTCCGTGTACTTGACTATTTTGATCTGATTAATTTCACCTATTTGTGGTACGTAATACAGATCCTTCAGGCAGCAATGTAGTCACCCATGACTTCATTTATAGTTAATGGAAGGTAGCAAAGATCTGGCCAGAGCAAATTAGGATGCTGTAAAATAATGTTATAGGCAGCAGCACATTTTCTTTCTTCAGTGCATATCTAAGAACCTAATGTCACTGCAAGCCTAAGTGAAATCCCTATAGTGAAGTGGTATGAATGCACTAGTTACTGCTTGATTTGGATTTTCTTCTAATTCGTCTTCATGTGATGAGGAAAGACCTTTATGTCCCCAGACTTAAGCTGTATATTCATGAGGGATAACTGTACTTGCTTGGTTGTTAGGAGTTTTTTTCCTGGATGTCATCACATTACTTGTTCCTACTTTATTTGCATTAGTATTAGTATTTGTATCCCTATTTGCCTTAGCATTTAAAATTTAAAAACTGCAAATAAAATAATGGGATTTTTATATTGCTACATAATGTGTGAAAAATAAGAATATATCATGGATTTATGTTTTATTTTTGTACCACAAGTGTCTTTTAGTAGAAGCTGATTCAACCTAAAGTATAACATTTTCAGGTACATTAATGCCAGATATGAAAGTCACAATAATTTAAAAATATTCCTAGCAGAGATTTTTGAGGAAAATGTATCTGGAAGAATTTACCTGAATATATATTTCCTGAAGCAATCTCACCATATTACAATATTTTGATCATGTGTGTATATACTCAGACACTTGTGTCTGAAATATATTTAATAACGTGAAATGCCATTGTTTTTCAAAATAACAAGGCTGGACAAATAAAAGAGGAAAATGAGCTCCTTGGTTCATATCCACAGAAAGAGTTATTTTGTGTAATCTACAGAAACCTAGGAATAAATGCATATGTACACACCGGGATACTCTTTGGTTCATTTCCTCTTTTTCAATTTCATTTAAGAATTTATATTTTATTTTGCTGAAAGCTAGATTGCTACCACAAACTGCCAGGCTAAATGCAAAGTGTCATTCGACATCTGCTTTGTTTCATTGTCTGACTGACAGTGTTTGCTGAAGCCCATACTCTCTTATCCAAAACATTGATTTGTATTCAGGAAGTATATGAATCATCTTAGGCTGTTAGACTTAGGAACTTAGCTCTTCTTTTTTTTTTTTTTTTTAAATGGATATGTTTGGTAAGTTACAAGCAGCCTGGAAATATCTTGCTAGTAGAAAACAGTTGTCAAATGTTAAGTTCAAATCCCCAGCCAGAATATCATAAATGCTGTTCAGTGAAAGTGGCGGAGACTCACGAAAAAATGATCAGTCAAGCAAAGTGTGCAGCAACTTCAGTTTCTTTTGAATGAGGCAGAAGTTACTCAGCAGATGACTAGAAATATCCAATACATAACAGAAGAAGCCCAAATGAAAGAATTTTTGAGGATCTGGTAACTCATTTTACTTGTTCTGAGATTGTTTAGCAGGACTTCTCAAATGATGTTCCAAAAAAGAAGAGAACAATCCCACGATAATTAGTAAGTCAACACCACAAAAGATTTAGTCTTTTAGAAAATATATTAAATGAGTTCTTCTGATCCTTTTGCCAATCTATTAATTCGCCAATTAAAAAAAGAAAAAAAGCAAGGGTGATACTTCATTAGAGCTTAAAAGCAGTGAAGAAAAAACTGCAAAACAAACAAACAAAAAAACCAAAAAGGCCTTTGCCTTGAAAAATCAAAGACAAAACATCAAATTAGTTTTGTAAAATAACATTAATGTTCATGAAATATGTTTAAAGTGGAAATTGCATGGGGAAGGTGGGAAAAGTTAACATAGTGCTGGATGTCACATACAAGATGCAAAGCACAACACAGTTAAAAGACTAAATGGGTCAAGAACAGAGTTAAAAGAATGTGGAAAAATCCTCTAAAAGACCCTGAAAATCATATTTGATTTGGTAAGTGCAAATCTTTTTCCGTTTTCAATGTTGTTTTTGGTTGCCAGGCCCTTTGACCTTTTTAAAAGCAAACAACAAAAGAAGCATTTGAAACTGAGATTACTCATATTTAATTTATTTGCAGACAGGTACATTCTACTTTTTTTACTTTGGAAAGGAGGATGTTTTAGTAGGATTTTCAAATCAAAGAATATAAATTAAAAACCTCTTTTTTTTGGCAAGGAAAGGTTTTTTGGACATTTTCCCATTTGCATAATAACTTGAAATTAATATAATGGACAGGTGACGTTGTTTGCATGTCCAGATTCACTAGGATTCTGTGAAATAACTAAAATCCACTGATTGAGGGCAGCTTCTGTGTTCTGGCTAATTTTTTTTCCAAGTGCAACATCTGGCATAGTAATAGATATTCCCCCTACAGCCTTTGTTGCATTTATGTTTATATTATGTCAGCTAAAACAACACTATTATTAGAAAATATTATTGTGCTGAGGAAGTTATTTAGATCCTCTCTGTTATATAGTATTTAGCCAGCAGAAAGCAACAGGCACTGGTGCAATTTCACCAACTGAGCATTGCTTTAGGTCCCTGGGCTCTCCCAGGTACCCCCTGCCCTACCAGCCCCTAACTGGCTGCATCAGCGCTGTAGAGGAGGTGAAGGGGGCACTGGCTGGAGGGTGCATAAGATGCCCTGTCAGTCCTGTCAGAGCTTGAGGTAGCTCCTGCTCATTTCAGAGGATCCAGCCTCCTGTAGACTCATCTTCTCAGTGGGGGCAAATGCACATATAATTTACTGGTAAATCTTTTATTATTGGTAAAATATAAATAATTGATAGATCTTCTGTTAATTATTGGTAGATGCCCTGGCATACTTTTGGCCCATGGGACTAGATATCCCTCAGGAATGGCTGGGAACAGCAGCTTGGGGGCCTGATAAAGAACTGTATGTGATGTGAAGCAGAAAGGCACTTAACTCAGATATGATCCTGGTGCAGTCTAGGTGCAGCCAAAGCAATGATGAGTCTAGCTAGGACTATGGCTGGATAAAAAGGCTCCAGGTTTCCATAACAATCATAAGAATCCCATGCTTCACACCAGAAAATCCATACTGAATTAATACATGCTCTTTTTAGAATAACAATCCCTCTCTCGTATGCAGTACACATTGCACTGTGTGACGAACTTCTGAAATGCATTTGTAGATGAATACACTGTACCACCTGGAGTTTTATTAACCAAACCAAATTATTTTATCTCCATCTCATATAATTTTATTTATGAATAAAGTATTCAGATTTTGAGCAAGAGTTTACTTCCATGAATCATGAATAAGGAATTCATGAATAGATTTGCAAGTGCTCTGAGAAAGGCTCATCAGCTATCCAGAAAGTACTATTAACTCTGTAATTTGTCGGTATGTTTTGGATACTGGGAAAAGGAGGAAAAAATCAGGTAGAGATGGGTATAAGAGCATTATACAAGTGGGTCTTTCAGAATATTTTTAATGCCAATATTGTGGGTAACATTCATGAGAGCTACCACTGCAGAGAAATCCACAACAATTGCCATTCAGGGTTTTTCATTCCCTTTCCTCCCTCTCACTTGTGCCTGCCTTAACAGCTATTTTGGCTGTTGCACAACTTTACTACATCTTTAGAATTCTGTCTGGCTCAAGTACATTTAAATAGATATGTCTGAAGTTGAGGTATTGCTATGTTGTTCCTGGTGCAATTGCCTCTCTTTAGGGAACATTTACTCTTTTTTGTCCTGACTTTTTGTCTGGAAAAACCACTAATGTCAGTTAGGTTTCTGTGGTGAAAATGTATTGATAGATTTTTATTTTATATAGAAAGAGCAAATGGCTACAAATACAGTTAAAATACTTGTACTTTAATGATATAGAAATGTACAAGTATAAAAATGTGAATATAAATCACATTTCTTTTCTTAATAACCAAAAAAATGTCCATTTTAGTCACCTGAAAAAAGATTCCCACTTTAGCAATATGAACAGGTCTTGAAATTGATAAAGGCTTTCAGGATGAGAAAAATTCCAGCTGAACCTGGAAGAAATCCCTCTATTCAGAAAATAGCAGGGCTTTCAGCTTTGCCTATCTAGTAAACAAAGGAAAAACCCCAACAAACTATGCACCCTGTGAGGATCTACAAGCATAAAGCAATATATTCTTGCCAATGCTATGAGAATGAAAGAAATCTCACTTGAACTGTCAGTCTAAGCGTTCTTTTCTCTCCTTGTGAGACCCAAATTACTACTAGTGTCAGTAAATTCAGAAGAAACTTTTAAAAAAACCCACTAGCTTGATTTCCAGTTTTTCCTACTACAGTAGTAGTTAATTTATGTGAAATTTTAATTACACACACAAACAACAAAAGTAACAAAAGTTACATATTGTATTGCTGCATGTGAAAAAAACAAAAAAAGTTTTCAACATAAGCCCCTGCTTCCAATATGGCTCAGTATTAAATGAGACTAGTAAGCCAACTGTGTGGGTTGTCATATGGAGTCTAGTGTTTACTGACATGGATATACTGTGTCCACTATACAATGCCTTGATTTGAGTTGTTCTTTTTGTTCAATATTGTATTAGTCCTTATCCAGGAGTCTAACTCATCTTTCTTGGCCTGGTGTCCTGAATGAGTTGGTATAGCAAAGTAGGGGTACCACATGGGACAACTGTTTACGTTCTATCCCAAGTACTGAGGTCCAGGGTTTGGGACCTGAGCATCAATTTCTTCTTACAAGACAACCATAGTCTGCCTTCCTAAGAGAATTCCTTGCTAGAATGTATGGATAGGTGGTTTAGCAAAGTTTTAAAAATAAAATAATTTTCAATAAATATGAAGTGGTTTTTTTTTTCCTTTGGAATTTCTTTTCATTTTATTTGAATTACAACTCAAATGGTAATCATTAAAAGGAGAATAGGCTGCAAGAGAGAAGAGTTAGACATAGATCAGGAGAAATATCCCATGGTTCCGAGAAATTCATGGGTCATCTACTGCCACCACCTGCATCTCCTAGAACGCTTCCATCAACGCTGCCTCTGTACAATCCTAAACATCCACTGGTCAGATTTTGTGACCAACACATCTGTTCTAGAGCAAGCAGCTGTCACAAGTATTGAGGCCATGTTACTGAGAACACAGCTGCGATGGGCAGGGCATGTCTCAAGGATGAAGGACCACCGCCTCCCTAAGATCCTGCTCTACGGCGAACTTGCCACTGGCTGCTGCAAGAGAGGAGCCCCAAAGAAAAGATACAAGGACTCCCTGAATCAACATCTCAGCCTTGGCCATATTGATCATCATAACTGGTCTACTCTGGCCTCCAATCGGGAGGCCTGGAGACACATCATCTATAACGCAGCTGATGCCTTTGAGAACACATGCAGGATCACTCTCGAGGAGAAAAGGCAACACAGAAAGAACCGTGTCTTGCAGAAGATACCACCTAAGGAGTCTTTCTGCTGTGCCTTTTGCAATCAGATATGTCTGTCTTGTATTGGTCTCATAAGCCACCAGCGTGCCTGTAACAAATGTGGATAGAGCCTTCCTAAACCTTCGTTCGCGAAGCCTAGCCATGTTGATCTGGGAAATGTAAGAAGAACCATTACTTCACCTATTAAAAATTATCAAGGTGTATTTGGAAGCCTAGAAAGGGTATGAAACTTCACAGGTGATCAAAAGATGTGCACAAATTCAAGATTGCTCCATAGAACAATGAAGAAGAGGTGCTGCTTTATTACCAGCTATATTGGACACTTAATCTCTGATTATATTTCAGACAAATGTTCATTAATGTCACATAGCGGAGAAATTCTGACTTGGGTGAACATCAAAGGAAAAGTAAAGTCTATAGGATTTGAAGAGAATCTGGAGAGTAACAAGGATGCCAAGATATCCTCTCCAGTATGCACACAAATAAAGTAACCCCTGACCCATCTAGCACATGCTTCTGCAATCCAGAAAAGAAAAACAAAAAGATGCATCTGAAAAAGCTAAGGAAATCAGAACAAAAGTACCAGTCCTGAAATCTTACATCCCTCCAATACAGCCCCAGATGCCTTGAAGGGGCTTAGAAAGAAGTGTGCAATTAATCCTGAATCAAAAAGCCACTAGCCCTTAGCAATTGATTCACCAGCCTCCAGTCTCCTGTGCATGGAGGGGACATTTTCACCGAGGTGGTTGTGTTCTAGGCACTGAATCACAGGGCAGGCTGAGCAAAAGCCCTTGGAAAATATGAGGATGAAGCTGCTGCTGAGGTCACATGAGCTGATCCAGCTCTGGGGCTGAAGACCTGTGGTTCGAGGGACAGAAGCCAGGGAAATTAGCACTACTGGAAACACACTGTGAGTGCCATTTTTCTTCCACACATTGCAGAACAAGGGAAAAGTCTGAAAACATACTACAGTAAGTTCCCACCTTTGATTCACAGCAAAGCATCTAGAAAGCAGGAATTCAGGCTGGTCAAATGGATGGGACCAAGTGCAACAAGTGATGAGGGATGATGGATGTGTGCAGGATTGGACTTTGCCAAAAAATTGCTGAGGAGAAGTCTTGTGGGCTTTAAGAAGAGACAGCTACATTCCAGGTGGAAGGCAGGCTGTTGCTAATGACCAGCTGTGAGTGAGGTGTTTTGGCATCTGCCAAGATAACAAGCACATGAGTTTGTTCATTTATCTTTGAAAGGGGCAAGGTGAGGAAGAAGGAAGAAGACCACACTGTGACCAGCTACTGTGAGCATCTTCCAGTAGTTCAGAGCACACTGTATTTTGGAGGTCCACAGTCTGGGCTCCCCCTTCTCTTGGTTTCTTCCCTTATTGCTTACTCCGATATTCCTCAATCCTGCTGAGCCAGCCTGAGACAGTAGGAAGTGAGGACTCTCAGTTGTGCTCACCTGGGACCACCTATGCAGCTCAAGGCTGCTGTCCCTGCTGAGATACTGCCCACAGTGAAACGAGGTGAACTTCTGCTGCTGCTTTCTAACTGTACTCTGCAAAATAGTTTCTATGTTTTTAAGAAAATATATACAATTTTTAAATCTTCACCTGTAGACAAAAATACATGGAGTAATCAATTTAATGGTTAGGCATCATGGGTGGAAAAACACTTTTCATCACTGTTGTGCCAACCTCCATTTCCTCCTGTCACAAAGCAACAATAATAATGTTTTCTTGCAAAGGACTTAAATTAACTTTTTCAGCTGAAAAGAAAGTATTATTTTTATCAGGTACATTTAACAGAAAAGAATGGTTTTGACAATTGGTCAAGCAGGACATTGTCTTCTTTATTTCAAACACCATTTATTAACTATAGAGTTTAGTAGTTTCAAACATAAAATCAGAAATAGCATTTAAGTTCTCCTTGCCTCCTGATATTTGCTTTATGTTATTTTCTCTACTGTAAGACTGACACACCATTTAGCAATCAGTGGAAGGGCTTGTTTTCCCTTTAGAAGTAAAAGCAAGTTCATGAATGTGAAAATATGGGAAGTCTCGCCCATATTTTATTAAAGGAGGTGTTAATATGCCTTCTTCAGGGAATTTCTCAGTGTGAAAATATGCAAATTCCATTACTTATAAAAGCACAAAAAGAACTTGATGTACACTGATAAAAAAATAAAGCCTTTCAGAAAATAACAGGCAACTCACTGGGGCATCACTGACCTATTCCTTTCTCACTTATTAAATGAATCTGAGAGCCGTTTCAGGATTGTATTGATCGTGTTTTTAAAATGACAGGTGACCTCCAAATCACTTCACAGACCAGTGTCTTTTAATGGAGCACAGAGCTGCTTGTCAGTGGTGCCCTCAGAATTGGAGTAGACATTGATGGACAAGACCTTCAACCGGCTATTTAAAACATGCAGATTTCCCTGATTAGACTGCTCTTTTTTGTTGGATTTTTGTTTTCATTGCTGTTGTTTTGGTGTATTTAATGAAATTTTATTGATTAGATGTTTAGTGTTACAGTACATTAAAAGAATGTTTGCAATCCTGTAAAGAATTTGTGTTCACTGACATTGTAATGCAAAGGTTTTGCTGCAGGTTTATAAAGAGGGTTGTGTTATTAGCTACAAATGTATTCTTCTCTAGGATAGTATTATGTGTATAACCTTGACTCATTTCTGGTTTTGAAAATGCTCATATGAAATTTCTGTAAGTTAAACAGGGTGTTCGATTCAGACATGAGTATTTTGCTACTTATAGTACAACTCAGTGAGATTAGTTTCACAAGTATCAATATACTTGTAGTAGCTCAAAAATTGCTGCAGTTTTTTAGTACTAGAAAGGTGAAAACAAATTATGATCTATCTTTTAGTCAACATCTATGATATTGTTACCTGTGCTTGCATGTTTTATTTACATACAGCAACCCTGTAAAACAAGTGCTTTCTTTAGAAATGATGGGTGTTACATGCATTTTCTCAGAGCCTGCTTTTGCTCTTTCAGTATCCATTGTCTACATAATACTTCACTTAACACTTTATAAAGTGTTATTAAAAAAATGAAACCTTGATCACAATTACAGCAAATGTTTATTAAATATGAGTAAAGGAAGAAGAAAAATCAAATTATGTATAATCGTTCTTTGCTTCCTAACTTAATCTGTAATGAAGTTTTCCTGGTTTTGATTTTCCTTTAAGAGAAAAGTGAATGTTATAAAATTGTAATGGAATCTAAATTCAACCACATTAGGAATTTGTCCAGCTTACCAAGACAATACTTTTCTAAAGTTCTGTCCTTAAAGCATTTACTTCAAGAGTATTTGCAATTTCCTCTCCAATTTTTTCCTCTTTGAATTAGATTACTCTCCTCTGTGTTTCACCCCAAAAAGATGCTAATTAAAATGGCCCTGGACTGAAAGTGGACTCCTCTGTGAGGTTATAGCACATCTTCTTCTGTCTTGACAATTTTTATATAACAGTAATTCTCTGTGTGATTCTGCCTTATGTCGGTTGCACATACTTAGTTTTTCACATTGTACATAATTTTGACCTGTTTCAGTACTTTTTTTCCCATTTTAAAGTTCAACTCTCATGATTTCTGAGTGAAATTATTCACACCATTTGACATGAATCCCTTTTATCCTTTCCCAAATCCCATATCTTTAAAAGTTTAAGTGAAGCCATGGATATTGTATATTAACTCTCACAAAGGGAAGAATACAATCCCAGAGCTCCAGAGGTGACATTAAGAATATTATATTCTACCCAAGTGTAGTGCAGTCAAACTTCAGACACATTTGTCTCAGTTAGGATGGACACAAGCATCTCCCTCTGCAATTTGAGCTAAAGAAGCACTGCCCAGCTCAGAAGTCATACAGTTGCATTTATCCCGCTCCTGGGATAATGCTTCTTGTCTCTCAGTAAAGAATATACACTATCTTGCTGTTAATGTGTGTGGAGCGTGAACCAGAATCAGTTTAAGTTCAACCAGCTTGTAAAAATATACTTTGTCTAAATAAATTCAGAGATGCAGAAAGCAACTCAGACTACTTATTTTTCAAACGTAACCATTAAAAATCAGTTGTTAGAAGTATCCCCAGACAAATCGGTCCATGTGAGCTCTCTAGAAACAGAAAATTGTGTTCTGCCCACCTTCTTTCAGTCTGGGAGAATTTGTATTCGTACTCGCTGAGAGCGCATTAAACTGCATGCACAGAGCCCAAATGTTTGCCTTTTCTTATTCCAGACAGGTATCATTTCAGTCCAGGAGGAGTAGCTCCATAAATCAGGAGCCTGGTTCTGTCACCTGATGATTAAGACACATTTTTTACAGGAGGACAGCACCGGGTCCTGGCCCTTGTGCCGGGTAACTGTTGTGCATTTTCCTTCGTCACTATATGTAAAAGAGATTTTGAACAGAAATTGGAAACATGATATTCATTCTCCTTATTCCACTAGAAAATACAACTATTTCTCGGTGATCTGAGTAGAATATTTTCTGATTAAGTGAAAGAAAATCACAAGAGTATCAGAAAATAAATGTTACTGTAAAGTCAATTATTCAATACCTCAGTATTATATGTGATACTTAGTTGCATTATTAACAATCTGTAAATTTCTTGCTAATCTCCTAATGAAAGCCTAGAAACAAATTTTGGAAGTTACAGTTCTGAAATTTTGGAATCCTGCAAGCAGTACTGCTTGGAAAATTATTCTGTATCATCAGGGTGCCAAAATGCTGGCCCAGCAGAAGTCCACTGACATAATTTTTTGAAAGTGTGCATTTTTTAAGCCTTTTTATTTATGCTTTAGAATTTTAAGGTAGGGGAATCAATTAATTGTCATGTTTCTTTCTTTGTTTTCAGGGCATTGAATAATTGGAAAATTAATTTGGAAAATGTTTTCAATTAGAAAAAAACAAAACATCTTTTCTTGACTCTGTTTATTTTCACAGTCTTTCCGTATACAATTTTTGAATTTATTTTTACATTTTTTTTTCTTGATCAAAGAGCTTCATCCAAGTTTTTGACAGGAGTTGAGAAATTTGTGCTATGTTCTATTCTATTGTAAGGTGATGACCAAAGAGTAAAGGAACTTAATTTTAACATAAAAAGGGAAAATCACAATGGAATTTTATATGCAAATTAATTTTAATGGTTACTCTATCTCTTATTGCAAGTTATTCCCACATCAGTTTTATATCTCCCTATGATATTATGTACTTTGAAGTTTTGACTGTTTGGGGGGAAGGGGGTTTTGTCTTAAATTAAATCCAAAGTTATTCTCATGAGTGTAAAATGTTAATCAAAGTTGATGTTTCTAGTGGCATAATAACTTAATTCTAACTAATCTTTGCAAGTGAAGGGATGCTATCTGTTAAAATGCTAAAATTCTTAGCAAAACTACATATTCAGAAAAGTTCCTATCAAAGTACAGATGCTATATAAATATGTTTTAGATGTATTTATGAGATCACAATAAAAGTAGGGAGACAGAGATTTCCTAGTTGTCTTTGTTGTATAAAACCAACAAAGTTGTTGTATAACAACAACAAAGTTTTAATGTTATATATGTTGCCTGTTGTATAAAATTTTAAAAGGCTTCCTAGCCAGGAGTGTCATAAATACAGAAGAACTTGGGACAAAAGGCAAGGGTGAGTTTTCTGGTAGGTAACTGTAGTTTAACAAGCTGTCAGGACAAAAAGAATAAATAATATAAGGTGAAAATAATAATTATTCAACTTTTAGTTTTAGAAGGAAACCCATTTAAATATCCTTTTCCTTAGGTTACAGGAGAGCATCTATGGAAAAAAACAATAGAAAACTAAAGAAGTTGATCAAAATTTGTAGCTCCTGAAGTAGCATTTTTACACTCTTCATATCATAAAGTAACAGCATTGTTGTACCTGGTAGGGTTGTCCTGATTGCAGCCCTCATATTTACTAATCTGATGTACACTTGTAATGAAAACATATTTCATAAATAAATCACTTAATTTCCCACAACAAAACCTTTGGGATGAATTCCTACTCCTATATATCCAACAGCAAAATTTCCATTAATCATAAAGCAGATAGTATTTTACCCTTTACCCTTTAAAAGTCTCATATTATGAAAGCATAATGAGAAGCTGATTTACCTATACCATTGGCAATGCAATCCTCTATCAGATTTTTATGCTAATACCAAGCTTTTTGTTGGCTTCACTCTTGAGGTTTCCTCTCATTTCAGTGAAATAAAATAGTCCACCTACAATAATATAACATATTCTAATTAGGATGATGAAAAATAAAACACACTTCTGTTATTTCAGGGACACAAGCACCTTTTAATTATTCTATTAATACAGTGGGTACATTATTTTAATGGAGTCTTGACTGTATTAAGTGGTGCACTAAGCCTTTACATACCAATTTCTGTCTTCAAAGTCTTGAGCTAACACAGACTAAGTACACCAAGTATGCTGATAAATTTGCATTAAATGAAGGAATAGCTTTTCTCCCAAGGACTAGGAATGAAAATTGTCATGGGAGCATGAGCTACATCTAAGAGTCAAAAATGAAGGCTCCAAAAAAGGAGATGGAGAGGTTGACTGTAGAAGAGGAAAGGAAAAAATCCAGACAAGATAGATTTTGTGGCTAAAAAATTAGTGGATAAATAAGTGTGAGCAAACGGGAAAAAAAAAGAAAAGTAGTATTTCAATAACTCTGTTCATAACAAACCCTGCTAAACACCTGAGTGCATTGGCTTCAATTCCTCTGTTTTGTTCACATTTCTAACTCCTAATGTTTCTTTGTTTCCTTTGCTTATTTTTATTTGGAACAACAAATGTTATGGGTCTCATCAGGAAAATATGTCATCACAGATTTATTGCAACTCCATATTGACAACCTCGAGCATTCAAAAATAGGGAATGTGGCACAAAAATCATAACATTGTCTTTAAATAATCAAGAAGTGACATAAATAAATGTGTAGGCTTCCATCTCATTTCTGAGCTGTTATATTACACTTGCTTTATACATCAGACTTTTTTTCATAATCATGAGAACTTTAAGTGTATTTGAAAAATAAACAGATAAAATATAAGATTCTCAAATTACTACGTCAGCAGCTGGGGTTTGAAGAGAAGTATTTAATTTTATTGACACATTAACATTGAGTGTGGATAATATAGATAACTCAAAGAATTATATTTACTCCTGGCTATTTCTTTAGGATATGGAAAGTTTTTAAAGATCAAGAAAATGTGAAGACTTTAGCTAACAGCTGGACAACCATATTGGTTCCAAAGTACCAAAGTCAACATGTATTGCTAAAAGTATATTGTCTTTTACAGTAACTTTACAGAAGTTACTGTAAATCTGTAAATAATTACATTCAGGTTATTACTGAATATTAATATACTATTTTTTGAAAATTGTATGCTGAGATTGACTATTTTAGAAAGAGGTGTTAAAATAATATCTGTTATGTTGTACTTTCTAACTACCTCTTCCAGGATACAAAAGAATTGGAACAAGCTGTGCTAACTGATTCAGTGATTTCCCCCGATGTGCTAGTGTGTGTTTTATTTACAGCTAGGGATTGCAACAATCAAAGCTTTTATTTAATTTTTCTTTCTTTTTTCCCCTGTGCAAAACTACTACAAATATTCATCTTTTCGAGAAGATCAGAAGGCATCCTGCAGTCCAGGTTATAAAATTTCTTAATCCATTTACATTTTATAGAGTTCGATAAAATTGGTTGCAGGTTGTAAAATGTAAGTCCTGAATCCTTCTCTTGTGATGAAAACTGCACAGTTATGCAATGTATAACATTGTTCCATGCTAAACATCTGTCTATTTATTTATTTGTTTAAATAACTGTACATGTGGATTCAGGCAACTAGGATACAATCTATGGTAATTGCGAAGTACTTCATGGAAATCTCTCTGGAGCCTCAAGGTGGTGCATGCTGTAGCAACCTGACAGAATCCTAAATTCCATGAACAATGCTCACCAGACATTGGTTTCCTGAGTTGAGCTGAAATTTTTGGGTTTTTTTCCTGTAAATCCCTAAGGGGCTGGCATTTGCCATATCACAGCTTGTTCCTTTGTGCTGGAAAAAATACCAGAGATTGGCTAAGCCTGCTTATAGTTGCTAGAAAACCATGTTCTGTGCAAAGGACTGCTTCATTTGGCATGTTTCTTACTATGGTCTAAAATTCTTTTTCAATCAAAACCAAAAATAGCTTTTGAGCTTCAGTTGACTGTACAAGCAACTGAATGTGGGGATTTCTGATCATGAGGGAAACACAAATACCAGTTATAAACTATGCTCAAATTCTTAGTAGAAAGACCAACAAAAGAAGGGTTCTCACCTCTTTTTTAATGCACTCATTTCTTTTTATGCTTTTCCATGTCAAATGTACCAAATACTCCTTGTAGCACTGTGGCAGCACAGCATGAAATTTATCTAGAGTCAGAACCTAAATAGATGGATGTAGTTTATAAGCATCTTTAATGTGCTTTTGAATTTAAGTCTTAACTTACACAATTTATGTCTTATGCATCATGATAAGCAAATCACCAATTCTGAACAATATCACATTTATTTCCCTTGAGTAAAACCTTCATTTTGACGTTAAATGCACTGAAACAGTTTTCTATAATATCCTTCTATTTCCAGCCATTCTTTGAAGTACAATATGGTTATTCAATTTGGCTGCACAGAAGGCAACTACTGTAAACATCACAATCCATTTATGAAAAGTAAAAATAATTCATGGAGTTTCTAATCCAAGAAAGCAAGCAATGAGTGACCAAATGGACCTGTAAACTAATACTTAATCTACTATAGGTCATGCTGTGTCAAAGATTTACTGTAAAAAATAAGGAAAATAAATTTTTAAAAAAAGGTGGTTTAATTATTAGTTTCTGGTCTCCTCAAACAATCTGCCTACCAGGAAATTTTTCTGGGGAAGTTGAATACTTTCCTATTTAAGCTATATGGGCACAATTCTTATCTTTTGAAATAAATCATCTATAGAAGTGTCTTTGGAGAAAAAATCTTTACAGTGATTAAAATGTAATTGCTCACTGGGAACTTGTTGCATAATTCAGTATCTGTCTCTATAATGGGAACAAACTGTATGGTTTGAGCATGCTTTTAGATGCAGATTGAGCTCTTTTCTATATCCAGGATGAAAGGAAGCCTTGGACTTGTCTGATAGCTGCATTTGATTTTAGAATGAAAGAAGACAGACAAATTGGGAAAGTAAAAATTCAAGATCAAAGCTCCATCACAGAATCTTTTAGCAGCCTGAGAAATAGAATACAATGGTTAGGGTGCTTTTATTCAAAGGTGTATCAAAAGTGGATGCTTGATTTTAGAGACAGTTTTTCTTTATTCTCAGGCTAGCACAGAGTGGATGCAACCTACAAGTCAAAAAAAAACTAGATTAGAGGAGAAAAACAGCTGTGTTCAGGAAAACCTTTTACTTGCCCAGTCCTGAGGTCACTGAAGTAAACTTCAAAGGAAGGTATTCATATCCCTTATACTTTGATATATTAGTGTTGTCTTTGTAATCTATCTACCAAGGGTCATCAGGAGGCAAACTCTGGTAATGCTCAAAGTAGTTCCATTAAAAAATGCAACAAAACAAAACTCTAAACATTTTATTATGCTTGGTCTCAGTCTAACATCTTTATTTTCTATTTCAAAGCTTGAGAAAAGTAAAAAAGCAAAGGGGAAAGGTAAGGTATTTCCAATAACCCCTTTTCACCTAGCTGATCCATATTATGATTAAATCAGTGATTAGATAACCTTACACACTCACTTTTACTGCTATTATTTCCTTGCTAGGTAGTTCTAGTGAACAGAAAAAAATTCTTTTGTTCATATAAAAATGAAATTGAGAAATAAAATTTCAGAGAAAGAAGTGATCAAGATCCTCAGCATATACACACAATATATTTATTCAGATCACAGCCTGTTGGACCTAATGCTCTTTTAAAATTCCCAGCTTCTGAGAAATATTGTCAGACCACTAATATATAGACTAAACCCCATAGTTTTGCATCCCCAAAAATGTTGTTGTCAGTTTAGCTTTCTCCACGATCAGTCACAGTGGATTCTCAAAAATACTAATTCATCGGGTGCATTGACTATCCCAGAGCTCTGGGAGTTCCTGATTAAATAACTCACCTCCACCATATTTCAGTATTGTGAGAAAGTAAAACTACATGAGAGAATTGTTTGTGTTTGCAGTTGCCGATTCATTTGGAGAGAGGGTGTGTCATAAATTGTGAAGCAGGTGGCGTTTCCTACTGGCTGATGGTTTGATGCACAGGTATGTTGCATTGTCTTAGTCCAGATGGCAAAAGACATACATCTGAGAGCAGGACATAGCCTGCTAGGCTTTGAGCAACTGGATGTAGTACATTCTTATAACTGTTGATGTCCCTCAGAGAGCAATGCAGCAGCTGTCCCAACCTAATTAATTGTGGTCATGAAGCATACAGCTGTAGCTGCAAGCACAACCAAGTATTTTCTGCACTTGACATGCCCTCTGCCCTTTTTACCTTCAGTATAAACTGCTTGATCTTTTTTGTCTTAGAGCTAGTAAGGACTAGGTTTTTTTAATGGTGTTGGTTATGTTGTGTGAAAAACAGACAGCAGAGCACCTGTGTTCTGTGAGAGATGCTTGCTCTGGAATCCATAGTACTTCACAATAGATAAGTAGTTGTTGCATAGCTGTTACATAGATCCAGACATGCTCAGTGCACAATTGTGCTATCTCTGCTGCCAGGCTATGTATTTTCATGTTTGTGAATATAAATGTATGCAGGTACAGGAAGTCTTTAAGATAATGAAGAATATAGACAGCACTTAATGCTTCCTTCACAGAAAATATTTGAATTTCAGTTTCCAAAGGGAAATCACAGAGCCTGTGAAACAGACCAGGAAGAAAGAAAGAAGGAAAGAAAGAAAGAAGGGAAATCAGTTCCCTTAACCTCCTTGAACTTAGATGGGGAAGTTAAGCAATAGAATATATAGGCTCAGCATAGGAAACAGAAGTCAAGCCAGCCAAAGGCAAAGGAAAAATAAGAGAAATACAGAACAATAGTGATAGGCTTCTTCCCAGAGGATGTATTTGCTCTGCTACATCTTTGCAAGGCAATTGATGACTAGTTGTTCAGGCTATCTACAGCTCTGAAAAAAAATTTGTATGTAATTATTCTGTGACTTTGCAAATGTCAGTGTTGTAAAGGAAATGATGGGGTGTCGTGGTTTGAATCTTGTTTTCCCCCAGAGGCTAAATTAAGTGGTAGACCCCAAGGGGTGGAAACCCCTGGAAGTTTTGGAGTTCTGTCCAATGGGCGCTCCTGCAAAAATGTAAACATATCACAAGCTCACCGGAAGAGATGAGTTGTAGTTTGGTTGTTGTAGGAGAGGTGGCCATGTTGTAGAGCCACGAGGAAGGGGCTCTGAGCCCCTTGGGCCCTCTGGGCCCTCCCAGCCCCTGGCTGGGGGGCTGCAGGGACCTGGAACAGCATAAAGCTGGGCTAGGTGCCTGTAGTTATGCCGGGAGATGTTTTCTCCATGGGCGCAGAGCAGCAGCCGGCTCTGACCAGAGAAACGGTGGCAGAGAGCCAGAGCAGATAACACCTGAACTGAAGGAGCAGCAGAAACAACATGCAGCACCGCAGAGAGAAGACTCCTGGAAAGAGAGCCGAGGAGAAAGAGAGCCAGCAGTCTGAGAGACAGAGTTCTGGGGGTAAGACTGTACCAGATCCCCTAAAACTCCCTTGAGACCCCTCTTGGAGAAGAGGGACATGGACTCCTATTTAGGAGAAGAGTTTTAGACATGCAGCACCAGAGAGAGAGAGGAGCTGAGAAGCTCAGAGCGTCCTGGAGCTGGACCGGGACGGCCAGAGGAATGCGGGGGGAGTTGACCTTGGCTCTCCCCCCCTTGCACTGCTGCCACGGTGGCAGCCTGAGAGACAGGGCACAGAGGCCCTGCAAGGAGCTGAGTCTCCTGGAGATACCAGACCGTCACGAAGACCCCCCTGTGTCTTCGTGATATGACGTGGTGATACGACCTTGTCTGGGGTTACGAAGCCCACGGAAGACCCCTCGGTTGGAGGCGATGGGGCCGAGAGAGGCTTGAATACCTCCCTCGTGAGTGCTGGCAGAAATCCAGCTATCAGCTGCTGCATGTGGAGAAGACAGACAGACTGCTGCCTCAGAAGATGCTGCTGTTCAGGACTGGAAGGGATCTGTCCTTCTTTCCCTCCTGGACTTTTATTTGGAGGGGAGAAGAGATCTGATCCACTGTAAATACATATGTTATGGTAGAGATAGTTGTGATCATGTGTATAATGTGATATGGTATTTATTTGTATAGTCATTGTAATATATTCCCTTCCCCCACTTTGAGTCTGGTGTGTTTTGTCTGGAAAAACCCATCTCACATTAGGTTGAGATGTGGGAGGGGGGATGGAGCTAGGGAATTGGATTTTGGGGCTATCTCAAACCATGACATGGGGCTAGAAGCATTTTAGAGAACAAGTCAGAGCTAATTTTGGCTTAATAAAATGAACAATTTATTCAATCAAACAGAAAATGTGTTTTAGACAATACGGAGTGTGTGGCAAAAAATATAAGAAAACAGAGGTTTTTTTTCTAAAGTAAATCTTTCATTACTTTTTGACTAAATCTCAGTTTGAAGTGTACTGTTTACCCAAATGTCTCCTCTTTTCTTAGTTTTACTCCTTTCCATGTAACAATAATGACTTGAGTCACAGCTGTTTTACTGGAAAAACCTCCTCCATTTCAATGCAAAGAAGTAAATCTGTTTAAAACAGCTCCAGTGTTAGATTAAACTAATCTATTTCACTTTGCACAAAAATGGACTGGAAATTAACATGATCAGTTATGGCATCTCAGCTGTGAGGCTGGTAACAAGCAACTGTGAGAGATAATTCCATAAACTATTTCATCCAGAGGCATAAGAGCATTACTGTTTGTGCCCTGACATATTGAGAAGTCCTGTAAACTCTTAATTCATGGGCTAGTTACAAGGAATATGTATTTGTTTATGTCTGCTTATAGTTAACAAGCAAATCACTACAGACCCATTGTGAAAGTGAATTGCACCTTGCAAATGACTATGGATATCTGGATACTTAAGACTTTCTGGGTTAAAATGCATCTGGATGCAAATAAAGAACAAGTAAAATACAAAAGCGCTTTCAACAAGGCAAAAACTTTTAGCATAAGTAGAGTGATTGTGAAGCAAGAAAAGCAAAAATCAGGAAGTGATCTATCAGCTGTTGAAAGTGTTATTTGACTGCTGTTTACCAACTTTGTGGTAAAAGGAAGACCTGAAAGGTCTGAAAAGGCATGTCTCAGTTATCATGAGATAATTGATGTCTAACTACAGATGTCTAATGATTTGAGATGCCCTTAGATGTCCTCCCTGGCTTTTCAGTCGCTCCTTCCGAAGGGTGCAGAATTCTCATGACTCTAATTTTTGTCAGCCTTGTGTGGATATCTTAGAAACACTACAACATCTCAAGTGGTAGTTGGCATATCTGTTTAGGTAAATAAATTTAGGTATCTGAGCAGAATTCCACTCTCTGCGAGGGAGAAATATTAGATGAATAAAAAGTAAAGGCTTTCGGAGTTCTCATTCAGACAAGTCCTTGTCTTCGGTAAATGTTTTATCTGAGTGACAACTTAACCCTCACCACAATTACTTGAACCAGATTTT
The DNA here is from genome assembly GCF_001715985.3 of Manacus vitellinus. Classification (NCBI taxonomy): domain Eukaryota; kingdom Metazoa; phylum Chordata; class Aves; order Passeriformes; family Pipridae; genus Manacus; species Manacus vitellinus. The sequence goes on along the minus strand of NW_021940208.1, from coordinate 44,802,589 downwards.
GTATTGCCTTTTCTGTGGAAACAGTTCAGGAGTCAACAGTCTATTATTATGAGCAAATACTGCAAAACATGCAAAACTAAAATGAGTCTATGAATTTCCAGCTGTGTGACAAAACACTTGTTTGGTTTGTTAATAGATGAACAGAACAAGAGTCTCTAAAAACTTGGCGTATGCAGTTCGAAACAAATGCTAAAAAATTAAACTTCAAAACAAGTAGAAGATCCGCCATAATTACAGCTGTCTTACGGATAAAAGAAGCAGCAGTGACATGCACATGCTCCCTCTTAACAAGTGACTAAATTGTTTATCTTAAGGTTATAATTCTACTTTTAACATTAAAAAAATAGAGCTTACTGAGGATGACTAAAAGTTATATTAGAATCAGAAAAAAATTAGTTGGTCGTAAATGCAAGTAATCATATAGTCAAACCTTTCTCCACATGCTGTGCTCAGATATCTTTAAATCATTCCTGACAGACTTGCCTGATAATGAAGGTTATAAAACATTCCCAGACACCTATTTCATTGTTCACTGTTCTTACAATTCATAAGTGTGTTTGGTTGTTTTTCCTAATATCTCTGTCTTCTTTTCTGTTTTATTTGCTATTTATATGGGAACAGAATATTCCCTCCCTCTTAACTTGTTCCCTCCTCATCGGGATAATGAATTTTTCCCAATACTTCAGTGCTTACAAAACAAGCATGAGTTTATCAGGTAGAAGTTACCTTTCACTTAAAAGGGAAGTGCACTGACCGTGTCTACACAAATGCAGCCTTCTCTTCACTGTGAACGTTGAATACATTCCACCACTTCAGGTTATAAGACAATTAGTACTAATACTCTCCTAGAAGAATGACTAACTACACTTATTAAATGTTGTTTGGGAATTATTTTATCAGTAAGCAAATCACAGCTTCAAACAATTTTGTATTCAGCAGCTGTACCAGTGGATATCTACCTTAAATGACCTTTACCATCCTTCAATTTTGATGAAAAAATTCTGAAAAAAACACCTATACTTACAGGATTGCTGTATTATTTTAGAAAACAGTAGCTGAGACACATTGGATCAGAACCTTGACTGTCATATAATTATTAACTATTATTGTCCAACATTTTATCTTTAGAACTGAAGGTTCAGATGTATTGAAATATTGCTGTAACAGCAGGACACTGCATGGGCAAAAGAACGTTATCCCAGAATACAAGGTATCCTAAAAATCACAATAAAAGCTATGTTTGAAGAGGAATAAATCAACAAACTTTTCTAGAGGGAAATCTTGCACAAAAAATCGTATAAACAAATATTAGCACTATACAGTTTAAATTTTCAAGAGAAATTTCAGGGTATCTTAGAAGGACTATTAAAAAAAATGAAACAAAACACAAAACCAAACCAAAAAGAAAAAACCCTAAATTTATCAGTCACATCAGATAAAAAATTTGGGAACAAACCATAAAATAAGCAGTTCTTTTCCCAATAGAAGGGATTTAAATTGGGTTCTTCTTTCTCCTAGTATGTGTTGTTCAACATAACAATTAATTATCTGAAAGAGAAAGTAAGTAGTGAGAATAAAATTTGCTGATAAGCTTAAATTATTCATGATAGTAAAAGTAAAAAAAATATTGTAAAGATGTGCAGAAGTATGTCAAAATATTGACTGACTAGGCAATAAAGTGGCAAATGAAATTCAGTGTTGATTAGCGCAAATTAGCACACATAGGAAAACAAGCCGAACTATATACAGTGACTGATTCTAAATAGCTACTGCCACAGAGGGTTGAAAGCTATGCTTTACTAAAGATGGTTATATGAATATTTTGATTTAACGCTCATTTTTTTAAAAAAGGAAATTTTAAGATCTATTAAACAATAAACAGAAAAAAAGTCTGAAATAATCCTTTTATAATAATGTGATGTGTCCTGAATATACGGACTTCTGATTCCTTTTTGTGAAAAGAGTATAGTAGAGCTAATAGAGATACAGAGAAAGTAAACAAGTTTTGTTGAAGATTTGTACACAATGATTTCTGTTTAAGGAGAAATTAAATATACTAGAACTCATTGAAAGTGGGAGCTGGAGAAGAACTTGAAATGGAATCACCAGTATGAGAAATTAACTTGGAAATCCTTATTCAGCAGAGGAAGTGGGGTCAGCATTTTTTTTGACATGAAAGTGGACTTTTTAAAAATATATATATAATCAAACCATTGCACCCATCATTCCAAGATGGTAAGAAATTATTAAGCTCATGGAGGAAAAGCACAGTATCAGCTATGAAATATTAAGAAACAACACTGGACTGCTTCAGTTCATCAGAATTGGGGACTGTTTCATACAGGCAAGCATCACTGTACATTCTACTCCTTTACATTTACCTAAACTTTGCATAGGGACCTCTTTTAAGAGATGAATTAATGGATTAGATGGGCAAGGCTATTAACTCAGTGGAACTGCTGTAGAAATTCCTGTATTCTCATATCTGCATTCAGAAAATAATTCAGTGATAATTCAGAGATTAGACCAAAGATCCATCCATCAGAACGTCCTCTCTTTCAGGAAGAAGTTTCAGGGGAGGGAAATGGTGATTATGATAAAGAGTCCACTTTTAGTTCACCTATTTTGTCACAACTCTGGGCAAATCCAGCACCCTGGAGGCCTTGAAGGAGTGAAAGGACAGCTCTGTTTGGTGTCAACCTCAGCCTCCCTGCTTTACCCTTTTCCTTGCTTGATCCTTATCCCTTTTTCATTTTAGGTCCAGGCTGATTTTAAACTGCATTCACATCCCAGTATCCTGGTCTGAAAGCGTATCTAGCACATCTGAAGGCAGCTGTAGAGCATTAGGACATCCTCCAACATCCATACCAGTGCTGAGGTTCAAAGTGTTACACAGCCTCACACTGCTGGCCATGTGTTGTAGGAGCAGAGCCCTCAATAAAATGCTTTACTAGCTCTCTTTATGAACACAAAGAAAAATACCAAAGTGCTTTTGCTACAAAAAAATTCTCCTTTTAGGAAAGATATGAGAATGCATGTTAGAGATTGGACGTAATTACCTCTACTTCCTTCTTTGGAGGATGACAGGCTTTGCAGAAAGCAGAACATTGTAACATGCCCACTGGAAGCCTCCCAAATTGTCAGAGCAACGATTTTGTAGCAAACACAACAGAAGGCAGACTGCAAACACAGAGAGAAGCTACTTCTATTAGTAGTGCTGGATATTTTAACAAAAAGCCAATTTCTCTTCAGAAAGAATGACTCCTCTCACATTATTAACCAGCAGGTGGTATATACAGTAACACTGCAGCCCAGGAATGGGGAGACAAATGTCATCTTTCTTGCTCTGTAAGAATAACCGATTGATTTTCCTTTATGACTGAATTTAAACTGGAAAAATATCTCAATTCAAAATTGCTTTCACTGTACTTATTGTTGGCAGAAACCAGAACAGGAAGCTTTACTTTTGCTTCTGTTTTAAATCTACCAGTTAATTCCTCTATTTCACTAACTCAATTTCATTATGTTTATTATACAAACACTGTTTTACATCAACATTAATGATGTTCCATTTCCCTACTTTTCCATTTTAGGATTTTTTTTCTATATATGTTTGACTGTTTAAATAAATACAAAAAAAATATATATTATATATATATAAATATATATATATATATAAAGTGAAACATAAGCAAATGAAACTCCAGATAGTGAATACATGCTTGCATTATTTAAGTGTTCTACTTTGGAATGCCTCTGCAGCACAGCTGTAGTAGAGGGTTGGCCTTGTCTTGGATGAACTGAGTTTAGAGACTAAACTCTATTACTTGTCTGTTTCATGGATGACAGTTGCTAGGGAAGTACCTTAAAAATCCCCTTTCTTTGGACTCTGAGTACTTTTGTAGCTGAAAACATCTGTCACAGCTTAGGATTTATGCCCTTTTGGGACAAGTAGTTCCCTAAGGACAATATCCTCTGAACTTACAGTACTGCAGCCTGGTACAAAGGTTTTGCGAGACATTTCAATTTGGACCTATCTGTTTATAGTCTTACTGGCAAAAAGTAGAGAAAGACACCCCAGACTGGAAATACAAACTCAAACTGTTGCTCTGTGAGCCAGTTTTCATTCTAATATAAGCTGTACATGCAACACACTCATGAGCATGGTAGCAGCCTGGTGCAATGCCCAAGTAATAATGATTCAGTGTGTTCATTAGGATACAGCAATAGGCTGGTGCAGCCTATTTAAGGTGCACACTGGTAAGTCTACCTGAGCCTAACAAATTCAATCAGGTCTGAGTTAGCTCAGTTGTTCTTGTACTGCACTCTGTTATGCAGTGTAAGCATGGATGATGTTTCTTTCCAACAAACAAGAATTACTTGTTTTTAAAATCAAAGGTAATGTACTTCCACAATCTTGGGGTTTTGCACCATCTTGCATTTACATTTATGTTCCAACTTTATGAACCATCTTAAACCCTGTTAATGTTATGAATCTCTTTAATGCACCAAGTTCCTATTTTATGCATCATTGATGATGCTTCTGCAAAAGGAAAATATTTTAATTTTTTTTTAGCTTTTTAAAATGTTACAATATGAAATTGAGCCAGATATTCTATGCTTAATATACTCTTAGTAGAGCTATGCAAGCAGCATTTCTGTAATTGAATCTCCTGTACTGATTGGGCAGCAGCAAACCACAAACACTATACAGAGTATAACACAAGAATACTGTGTCAAACAGATGGTGCAGAGAAATGATCTTATCATATCACAGGAAAAAAAAGGTGACTTAATACTGAAATATTAAAAGGAAAGTCAGTATATCTTCAATATAAAAGCCAATTATTAGAGGAAAGCAATACTTTACGTAGTTAATCCTTTATCTCTGCTCTTCTATAATGTTACAAAAGTATGGGAAATATTACAGATTCATGACAAAAAACAATTGAGCCCAGGGAGGTGTATAAGGTCTTATCCTTTATGCGTCGTATTTCACAAGTACTTTTACTCTGAAATGAGCATGTTTGTACACCTAAAAGTAGGACGAAGAATATGATCATATTCAAACCCTCTTCCAGGAATAGCAGCACTATGTCCAAACATCAAGAGGCTGTTACTTGCTCTCTCCTTAATGGTCCAGGTTCTATAATCATGCAAATCTTACCTTGCATTAAAATAAATACCTAACTTTCATGTGACACAAAATCTCTTAAATCAGAAGGATGCTTTAACGGGCATTGTTTTCATGCTAAAGTTTGTGAGAATCTTACCCATGGTTATTGTATACTATATTGTCAGGTTAACAATTCCCGTATGTTCCTATTGTTCTCAATACAGCTTTTTAGTTTGTCTTTAGAAATTAAAGTTACTGCTGTACTTTAATTTTAATACGACCCACTGTGTCGATACAGTCTTTGGAATCCGAAATTTATCTCAAGAGAAATTTTACAGTTGAGTTGCTTGCAAAGCTCTCAGATAGTTATTTCTGATGAAGAAGAATGTTACATTCATAAAAAAACTTGGGATAACTGAAAAAGAAAGGATAATCTTGTCATATTGATTGTTTAAATTAATAAGATGGAAAACTTCTAATCCATGAACTACTGTTGCTACAAAAGGGCAACATATTCCAGTTATTCAGAAAGCTTCGGAATAATCAGACAATTGTTAATTCAAATCTAGCAAAAAAGAGAAAGGGTAGCACATTCTTCATGTACATTCTCCATCAAAAAGGCACTAAAACTCAGATGATGAACTTGATATTTTAACATGACTTTGAATCAAATGTGGAGTAGACAGAATATATCTATGACTTGTCAAATTCTCTAGCAAAGCTTTTCAAAAGATTCAAGAGAGTAAGCTATTTTTTTTTAATCAAAATACTGATAACTGGAAAGTAGAATTTTTAGAAAATAGTGCATCAGAAGAACAGTAGATTTTTTTGAGCAAGATGTAAATGTATAGAGTTGTTCCCACTTTAAACACTTGTTAGCATGCAGTGGTGTGCTATACTTGACCAATAAAAGCAGGTGTAGTGTGAATAAAAATACCAATAAACTTTGTGGCTAATCCTTTCTCAAAAGAGATTGTACCTCCTTTTAAAGCACAACTAGTGAATTCCATATACTCATTGTCTCTGGTATTTTAAATGCTATTGATTTACAGGGAACATTAATTTCTTGAGAAACAGTGCGGTGCTTTTCTCTGTGACTGTCTTACTCTAGCTGACTGTGAACTATTAAAATATGCTTATCAGAGTTTTATGAGGAATAGTGCTGGAGGTTAACCTCATGGTATGCTTTGATAAGTCCTGAAATGGCAGAATTTTGGCTTGTCTTTCAAACAAGAATTAAGTAAGCTGTCATTAAAAGAGAGAATTTAAACAGACCTATGTCCAAATCTCATTCATCATTGACCTTACATATATATGAGCAGCAGGGGATGAGTAAACGTTAGTATACACTCCCACGGTTTGGTTGTGCAGCAGACATTTCAAATGGCAGTGTCTTAGCACACAGTATTATTGCTTGTCTGCTGAAAGAAAAGAATATTCTATAAAAGGAGGTAAAAGGAAAAGGGAGTTGGCTCAAGATGCAATATTTTTCCTTAGTCCACAGGAGAGACACAAAAGGTGTCAGACTTCCCTGCAGGGTGAATTCTCCTTTCCAGTGCTCAAGGCATTCCAGCAGAGATCATTGCACACAGACCTGGGAGAACTTGCACTTATAAACAGTATTCCTTCAATCATAGTGAGATGGTTGACTGTTTTATGTCCAATAAACTGTGACACAATCTCCTACCTTTATTTCCCAATATGATAAAAGGTTTTCATAATGCAACATATAGTGTTAGTGCAATCTCTACCACTGTGTTCTGTACTTTGCATCCCAGAATGGACTTCAGCAAATGTAAACAAACAAAACCTCTTTTTATCCTCTGACCTTCTGCATTTGATAGAACATAAATGCCACATATTATTCAAGCAAAACAAAACAATGCTGTCACTAAAAGATGCTGTCTGTTGTAAATCTCATGGTGTTTTGAGCTAAGCAAAAAGACAATTAAACCAAATAAAGTAGTAAAGGAAACCATGGGAAAACTTAACATGAAAGTAAAAAATTAGTCAGAATTCTGCATATCAGATTTGTGATGGAGTTTGCTCTCTCTTCAGGAGGATGCAGTTATACAAAACCTTTACACAATATTCTGAAGTTTCTCTCTGTAAAGTGCATGAATTGTGTCTTATTCAGTATAGAAATATCTGAGGCTATCAAATGTCTCTAAAACTGTGCTTATCTTTGGCAGTATAATAATTTCTGAGTTCTCATCTATTAACAGATACAAAAATAGAAAGTAAAAATTTGTCATAGAGAATAAAATAGCAACATACAATATTCTTGTAGAAATAACCTGTGAACATGATAACAGAAGTATACAAATGAGGTGAAGTTGCAGATTAGAGTAATAGTAAATTAATGAAGCTTTAAAAACTCCAGAAAAACATTTAAACTTGCAAGATATGGCTCAGGTAAAAACTACTTAATGGCAGACAGCAGAGCAAGGCTCCAAGTTCATCAAGATACATGACCAAAGGAGGTGCTGTACCGACAAACACAATTGCATTGTCTAATCAGAGATACCTAGTACTGTTTGGACTAAGCTAGGCCTGTTCCTGACCCTGATTTGCAACTCCAGAAGGACATAGGTCACCGGTATAATATTTGGCACCCCTCTGTGGGGTCCTGGATGCCTTAAGTAATGTCAAATAGCGCCAGATTCCTGTGTGTGGTCAAATCCATTGGCACCTATGTTGTTCAGGATACATTTCAATATGAACAGTTTCAGTTTGTGTTTCTCAGTCTTGTTATTGTACTCTAGAAAACTTGAATTTATTGTTCCTAGATTGATTCTAAATTCTTTACCTCAACATCCCCCTTCCTTCCCTGGTATTACATTAAGAATTAAATAATAAAGGTTCATGGGTCATCTACCGTCACCACCTGCATCTCCTAGAACGCTTCCATCAACGTTGCCTCCGTTCAATCATAAATATCCACTGGTCAGATTATGTGACCAATACATCTGTTCTAGAACAAGTAGCAGTCACAAGTATTGAGGCCATGTTAATGAGAACACAGCTGCGATGGGCAGGGCACGTCTCAAGGATGAAGGACCACCGCCTCCCTAAGATCCTGCTTTATGGTGAACTTGGCACTGGCTGCCGCAAGAGAGGAGCCCCAAAGAAAAGATACAAGGACTCCCTGAAACAACATCTCAGCCTTGGCCATATTGATCACCATAACTCGTCTACTCTGGCCTCCAATCAGGAGACCTGGAGACACACCATCTATAATGCTGCGGATGCTTTTGAGAAAGCACACAGGATCACCCTTGAGGAGAAAAGACAACGCAGAAAGAATTGTGCCTTGCAGAATATACCATCTAAGGAGTCTTTCTGCTGTACCTTTTTCAACCGGACATGTCTGTCTCGTATTGGCCTTTTTAGCCACCAACGCGCTTGCAACAAATGTGGGTAGAGCCCTTCGTGAAGCCTAACCATGAAATAATAAAGGAACAGAAACCTGAAAATAGAACAAATCACTCAACAAAAATATGAATTAAATAGGTCAGACCAAAGTTCATGTAGTGTGGGACCATTCTTCTAATAATGGTTTGTAGATGATGTTTATGAAAAAATATGGACAGTGTGATACTTTTCAGCTTTAAATAATCCGTAATACAGGGACTTCCTCAAGCGTGATATCTTTGTGTTGATAGATTTTTCTTCCACAACTATCAGAGGTCAAGCAATTATTTATTCCAAATGAGTGACTTGACTGTTTGCAAGGGCTTTATTGACAAGAAAGTAAATGTTGCTGTTATGGTTAAGAACGAAGTAATTAGGCAGCGCATGTGATCTAACCAGTTTCTGGATAGTTCCTTTAGAGGAAAAATAAAAAAATATATTTTCCTGTTTCTGAACATAATATGTTTATATTATGCAACTTGGAATGTGTAATTTCAAATGTCAAGATGCAATAGTGGTAAAATGTGCTTTATATTGGTTTCACTATCAAAACTAGAACGAGTTGCATTTTATCAAAAAGGACAACAATGCCAGCAAAATGACTGAAAATATCTGTTCAAGGATATCCCAGCAGAGAAAATATTTCAAAAAAGAATGTGAAGGTTTTATACAGGGTAGTTGAAAAACAAATTTGTAATGACAGACAACTTCTTTTTTACGTTGTGTCAGAATAAAGTTTATTATGCCAAAAGAGGATCTAAATCCAGGATCAGTTCTGCCCTACAGATTACATTAATATCTTGAAACTCATATAGAGTGATAATATGCGATAAACTCTTTTTTTACGTATAATCTACAGAATCATCTAATAAAATCATACCATTTTCCTTTTTTTTTTTAATGTGGTTTGCTAACAACTATTCACATTTTTTTACATTGAGAATCTTAAATCCTTAAGATCACATGTTATAAAAACACTGACATCACAATTAGTGTTTGACTGCCATGTAAGTCAGGGGAAAAATTCATCAGTTAATTTTAATTGAATCCCTTTGTTCATGCATAAAATCTCACTTTTCCACTTCTTTCCCCAAGGAAAAGCCTAAAATGTAGATCTTACCAATCTAGCTTCCTCACCCTCATTAAAGCTGAAAGAGGAAGAAAGTATACTGTGCTTTTCCATAATCAGAAACTAGAGTATTGTTTCTTCCATATGGCTTACAGCCGTATCTCAGGAACATATACATTAGTTTGACCAGTGAATGACCTAAGATTAAACTGCTGTAGGCAAAAATAAGTAACAAGAGACAGTTTAAAGCTAACCATACTCCAGGCAGGGACATAGAGGGCCTGGTAGCACATGCAGTGGAAATAAGCTGGCTGAATAAACCTTTCATGGATCAAACTGATGGCACTTCTCCCTCGCCTTACAAGCAACCACACAAACTTTCATCATTAGTGCAGACACTGTGCTCATAAGCAAATGAGCTCTCAAAATGTTTCAGGGTTTTTACTGATAGAAACTTCTCGAGATATTTATCCAGAGAATATACATCCCATTTTAAATGCTCTAATGGAAAACAGCACAAAACCAGCACAGGATTTGCTACTAGACCTTGCTTCCACTGATGAGTGAATAAGAAGACATGACAGTTTCTTGAAAGTCTCATCGGAGAAAAATGATTATATTTTAGGATCTCTATGCTTGAAACATATGCCAAAGAAAACCAAGATGAGAATATTCTCACTGTTGGATTTTACTGTATTGTGTACCAGCATGTTTTGGTAGAGTGGTGTCTGAGTGTCTAGTCAGTGTTATATCTTCAGACAAGTAAGAAAATTCACTTGTGGTTTGAGTTTTTATTTTTCCTTTTAAAAAGTTACTAGTTTCAAAGTTTGAATTATTTCTTACTTATCAATTTATTTTTAATATTTTCATCTTCTTTTTTTTCCCCTTTTGTCTTTTTCCTCCTAGATTCCTACTCTTCTCCTCCTTCTCTATTTCTTCTTTTTCTTTACTTTTTGACGCTAAAAAGAAACAGGAAGTGAAACTGGTAAAGAAAAACAGAAAAGGTATTCTTTGGTTTAAAAAAAATAATTATTGTAATGTTTTATTTTTGGTAATTTTTATTTGTGCATTACAATGCATCTGATTTTTGTTGCAAGCTATTTTCACTGTTCCATTTTTTCTGTCTAATCTGGTGTGGAATTCGTGTTGTTAGAATGTCTTTTGAAATATATAAAGGTCTTAAGCCCCTATATTTCAAAACCTGAATGCATACAAGGATAATCTCAATTAATGACCACTGAGTTCATTATCATTTTCCCCTCCTGTTAAAAGAATAGCAGTCTCTAGGAGATGGGACACAGAGTAAAGGGAAAAGTTGAGTCAATACTCTCTGTCTGAAATACAGTGTTGAATCTCTAAACAAAATGCTGACACCATGGAAAGAATGGGAAAACTACCTGATTTCAGCAGACTGTGAATTTTATCACTGCTTTAATGAGACAACTAAAGAGAACTACATTAAACACTTTTTTTTTCAAAAGTGCATGCTTCAGACTGACAATATCAATGTTTAACCTATCTTTGTTTTATTATCTCAGAATACATTTCACTGATGGTAGCACTAAAAAGGAGACTAAAATATTGTGTGGATCACAAAAGCAAATGCCAGAGAGAAAAGTAATATTTAAATTAAAAGAAAAAATAAAATTTTTAGCAAACGTCTATTCCCAACTTTTTTTCTTTTATCTCTGATCATGTTAGCAAACTTTATCTTACTGTTATAGCTCCCTAAATGGTAGTAAATAAGCATGACAGTGAGTTTAAGGAACATTATTCTATAGCACTTGATTTTCATATTACAGCAGCAAAGGGACACTAGCAACTCACACATATAATTTTCCTTTTTTTCATTGTTTTTAACAAACTTGCACAGACAATGTTGTCAGTTCTCATGCTGTTGTCATAAATCTCAATAGCTAATGTTTTACATAAGTATCTAGCTCTTCAAAGTGATGATTATGTAAATAATTTCAGATTTCATTGAAAAGCATGTCTAGTGTCTGATCTTTACAGCTCTGAAGACCTAAGTAGGCCCCACCTCACAAAGTAGAATAAGAGCCTTTTGCTAGCTTTTAAATCTCACTATTTTTAGACATTTGCGATCAGAAATCATGAACGTTTGGGCAGTCTTCCCCTATATCATAAGATCTATTTTAGTAGGACTCTGATTTAATTCTTCTTTCCTGGATACCTTGTTTCCTCTGTCTATAACTAATTTTTTTCCTCCCTACACCATTTTCCTTCAGTAACACTTCAAAAGCTTGACTAGGTGCCAGTATCCCCTTCCACAGAATTATTTATCTTACATTCACACTGATGTTACTAAGATATGGATCATGTCACGTGAGATGACAATTTGGAGACAATGGGAACATCTAAATGGCTCCTCATCTCCCTCTATCTTTTCATCATTTTATTGATACTCCAACTCCACTGGTCAAAGGAGATATTTTCTCTAATTTGCAGGATGTCTTGTACTTCAAATGTGATTAAAGCTGTTCTAAACAAAAAGCTAATAAGCTGTTTTCTGGTCCTTTAAATTCATGATGGTAGACTTTATTCCCTGTAGAAGCTTACTTGAAACTAACATGCCAAATTTTAAAGATGAATAAGTAACTCTAGAATTTAAGGTTAAAAAAATGTAATAATAATAATAATAACAATGTCATCTAACAAACTAAGGAGAAAAAGCTGTTGTACTCTGTTCTCAGATGTATCTGTGTATAAATCAACAGAAAGAAAAAATGATTCGGTAGGAGGGAATTTGCAATACACAGTATTACACCAAAATCATCTTACTGTAGATTTTATTGGCAATAAAAAGGGAATAAAACTCAATAAAAAGGAAAATGTGTTAAAAAAATAAAAGCCTTATGAGTTTTTTTCTGTGTGCCAGCTTATGCAGTAGCATTAGAATTTTCATTTCTAGACAACTAGAATGACTAAGGAAAACATTTTCTCATGGGTCAACTTTTTTTGTCATTATGTTTTTCTGGTGTTATATAACATCTTCTAGCCATTTAACTAGATGGAATATCTAGACTATTATGCAGAAAGGGCTTCTGTTTTGTCAAATAATTTATTTAAGCAAACAAAGGAGTAATCTCTCATTTTGTATTCTTATAAATATGTGCATACATACAAATATATATATATATACACATACATATGTGTATAAACACAGATATTCTTTTTTCAATAGTATTTTAAGGCATTGTTCTGGGAAGATTGTTTTCTTTACCCTTGACTTATGTTAAGTATTCCACTCAGGTTGTGGAAGATGGTTGTCTGATTGCCTGCCCTATTTTTCTTTGCCAGAACAGATAGACTATGCTTATCTATTAAAAGCACTCTGGAGCTACATTAAGCTTGGATACCTGTGGAGCTTGTCAGCACAGGTTCTCACACAGGTCGTTGGCTGCTGGGGCAGCTTCAAGAACAGAATAACAAGCACTGTTTGATATGGGAAACACACATCTCACTGTCTTTTTCTTATCAGCATACTGATGAGAAATCCTTTGGATAATGAAATAGAAAAGTTCTCTAGATAATTTTGGTGCTTTTTTTCCCGTTTTCTAACTTTTGTTGTCTTTGATACAAATATTTTTTTTTCTTTAACCACAGAAAGGTTTAACATATTTGTAGTGGTTGGGATACTTATGTATCTTATGTTCTTGGGATACTTATGTTCTTGGAGAGGTGTCTCTGTTCAGAAAAGAAAGCTCATAAACCCAGACAAGTAGTTGACCACTTGAAAAAACAGTAAAAGTAAGATCCATCAGAGCTGATTTGCTATCAAATTGTACTACGACTGTAGGCTTTTAGGGATTGTATTCAGTTGTTCAGGCATAGAAGCCTACTGACTTGGGAGATCTGAGGAGGCTGCTTAGATATCTGCTAAGATCTGAGTAGAGATCTATAGGAGGCCTACAGCTCCCTAGAGACAAAAGCTAGGTGGGAGAACTCTCGATACCTAAAAATGTACAAGACACTAATATTCAGGAAAATAAATTGCACCCTATTAAATTTTGGTTTTCGTTATTGTATTATTTAATGGCTTAACCATTAAATACCTTGGGTTCAATTCAGGTGCCCATGTCAAGGTGATGGTTAAAGGTGAGATTCCCAACGATAGCCTGCCTAGCCTAGATGGTCCTCTGGTGGTGACAGGTTCTCATACAGGTCCTGTGTCAGAGCTGATAAACCCATGCAGCTGTGTCATCTCAGATATTACCAGATGCTTATGTATGGACAGCTGCATAAAACTTCTGTGTACACCTATCTATAAACTGTCCATCAAGAAAGTAAACATTGTGAAGATACTGGTAATTTTTTTTCAATATTGCATAAGAAGATACTCTCTACCATTCTGAACCATTCTTGCATAATAATAGATGCTGGGGATTGCATTCAATTCTCATGATTCTGGAACTTCCAGATTCCTTCTTAGCAGAAGGCTTTTACTACCCTTTTGTACAGAAAATCTACCATGACAACCAGAATTGTTGTATTATCTTGTAAATACAAGTGTATGCAATGTTTCTATTTTCAGGATATACTTGAAATACCATACTGTTTTTGTTTCATATATGTCTGCTCTTTTAAACCCTTGACAATTTAAAGCAAAAAATAGCTATAAATTTACCCATTAATGTATTTTCTGGCACTTTCCTTTTAACATAGAACTCTTACTTCCACACTGTGCTTGTTTCAGAGGTACTAGAATTTAGTTGTAGATAAATATTTCTCTGTATAACTATAAACCATAGCAGATGTGCTATCAGTCTATGCTGCATGGCCCTGATCTTAGACAATTGCCTAAAACAGGTTCAGTAACTTACCTGTATACATGTAGTGCCTGGTTATCATCTGAATGACATTCCTTCATTTTATGTGTCTGTTTCTTGGTTCATTAAAAATATTTTAGGAAGTATTTTCCAAACTAGAAATCCATTAAGAACACAATGAAAAATTATGATAAAATAGAAGCAAGTAAATTTTCATTACCATAATTTTGTAATTTTTTTTTTTTAAATTTTAAAGAGCTAACCAGTTTGATTCCTTTCTTCTCTCCCTTACAAACTGACCTTCTTTCAGGCACTAACACTGCTTCTAAATTTTGAGTATAAAGACATACACCGTATGGCTGTGTCATACCACTTTAGGTACTAAATTTTTTCCATCTTGTTTTAGACACTAGAGATAGACCTCTTTTGACCACAGATTTATCTTTAGACAAGACTCCTCAGTAAGTGAATATATCGTCTTTTGTAGGTGTTTCTAAGAGGAATAAGTGACTAAGATCTAGTTTTCAAACTGTTGGTTTCAAGATGGCACTGGACTTAGAAATCTAGATAGATTGTCTGTCCCACTAAATAAAAAAGGGGTCAGACATCAGTCCTGAGGTCAGAGTCAAGTGTAACAGGCTTGACCTATCCATACTATCTTCTACGTATACTGCTTACATCTATTCTCTTCTACAGCAAATTTTTCTTCCAAGAGCTAAGTCAGAGTGGTCCAAAATAAAGATAGAGAGGTACCTAGGAGTTAAGCAGCAAGTTCAGTCGAGCATCCAGTACTCAAGTCCACTCCCTATACTCCCTAACAGCATAGGTGAATGAATCCATAATGAAACTGAAGCTACCATAGATTTGTGTCAATGCTTTAAGTGAAGAAAAAAAAAAGAGAATAATTATTTCTTTGCAAATCCCTCTTCTATTCAGAAACAGATGATTGTTGATCTTTTTGTGGAAAGTGATGATTTAGGGAAACTCTTGGTTTCCTTCCTACTCCTAACCTGTGTGAAGATATTTGAAATTTCAGGTTCACAACAGTGTTTCACTACTTAGTATTAAGCAATGATCATGTACTGGGCATAGTATATGGAAATGCAAAGGAAGAACTCTATCACACTTATATTTACAACTAACTTTGTAATAAACGAATTGAGAATTAAAAGATTACTAACTAACTAGTAGAAAAATATTTGAAAAATTCAGAACATGAATAATATATAATATGACACAGAAAGAACACAAGTGTTAGTGGGACAGTGCTATTTTCTCCCGGACTAAAGATTCTTGCTGTGCTTCATAGGGTTGTTGCTGCATCTTTCTATTTCTCTACAGTTTTTCCTCCCAGCTGGCAGACTGGAAGGCCAGCTGGAGGATACGCACTTTCTAAACAGTGTGTAAGGCAGCTTCTGCAGAACAGTGTTTACTATGGTGAATTAGAGACATCTAATGTTTTTCCTATACAATAATAATATACATTAACTTGCTAACCATTAACAAATAATCATTCCTATTATGCGATAAAGATAAAAATATTAAAATATGTCTAAGAAAGTAAGTCTCATAATCTTAGTTTGGATAGGAAAGTTCAAGTCTTCAGATCATCAGGTCACTGCAGGCTTTTTTGGTCATCAGGATTTTAAAATTCCATTTCTCATTTAATAATTGGATTTTGACAACAGTCTCCTACCTTCTCTTTGTCCTTTTTTTTTTTTTTCAGTTGTGGTTGTTTTTTAACTCTTCCTTCCATGTCCACACTTACTATTACATGATCAGTCTGGGAAGTAAGATCTGTGAGAGTTGAATCTATTTGGATCAGTCAAAGAGCTTCTAAAGTGTGCAGAATAAAGTGTGGAAGTTTACACGGTAGGCATGTGACAATAATGTTTTATCCAAAGAGTGCCTTTATTAACTGACACTAAACGTTTATCTTTGGTATATACAGCTACTATAAGAATACACAGATACAAAAAGCAGCAGCCCATCTCAGCATTCTCCCTCAGTATATGCATCCTCAGCAAAGTACAGGCAAAACCTTATCAAACCAGAACAGTAGCAACAATTGCTTTAGGAATATTCCCAGAAGGAGAGATTTCTAATGGGCACATGCCAAACAGGCTCTGTACCTTAACTGAAGACACGACTGAAGAAATTGTTGGAAGAGTGGAGAGAAATATTGATTTCTAACATCATTTTTGGAGTCTTAATCCCCTGCAAGTGGACTTGCTCTGAAATATGTTATGTAAATATTTATATGAGCCTATTAACAAAGTCTATCTTCAGTTGTAACTTTGTTTCTTCTCCTAAAGTGTATCGTCTTGATTCTTTATTTTATAAAGGTCAGGTAATAGTTTCTTGCATTCTATTATCAGAGAAGTATTCACCTTCTACAATACTATTCAGAAGGGCTGAACACTCAGCTAGAATAGTGTTCATATTGAATTGGAGAGGATGATGAATAATTCATACAGTCTGATTTAACTTTTTTTCCTTGACATTAGATGATAATTTAGCATAGGGTGCAATTAAAGATTTCTAAGATATTGACATTCAAGGTTGTGCTTGGTAAGATCTTGAAAATATATATAAAAAACATGCTTTCAGAGGTAATTTAATGCAGTCGCTACTCTTTGTCAAGCATGGTATATGAAATTGTACTGCATGTGCTTATGGCTTCCCTAGATATTTAAAGTCCACTCAGCAATGCTAGCATGAAAATATGAGATGAAAGATTTCTCAATATCCCATTATCAGGTTTTGACAACTGTGGCAAGGTGACCTTGGTTGGACGCCAGGTGCCCACCCAGATACTCTATCACTCCCCTTCCCAGTTGGACGGGGGAGAGAGAAAGGTGGAAAATAACCCATGGGTTGGGATAAGGTAGTTTATTTAAAAAAAAAACAACAAAGCAAAAGCTTGCATGCGCAAAAGCAAAGGGAAAGATAGCAGGGTTTATTCTCTACTTCCCATCAGCAGCCATGGCTGACCACTCCCGAGCAGCAGGGCTTCAGCACACGTAATGGTTCCTCAGCAGGCAGCCATTGGAGACAATGCATGCCTGCCTTCCTGCTCCTTGTCTTAGCTTTTATATCTGAGCTGCTGTCATATGGTCTGGAATATCCCTTTGGTCAGTTTGGGTCAGCAGGCCTGTTTGTGCCCCCTCCCAGGATCTTGCCCTCGATTAAGGAAGGAATGTTACAGTGCTGATGCTGTGCTCAGCAGTAACCCAAACACCGGTGTGTTACCAACACCCTTCTGGCTACCAATGCAAAGCACAGCACTGTGAGGGCTACTATGGGGAAATGAACTCCAGCTCCCAATACAACAAGCTTTGCATTTGCTTTGGGAAGCAAATTGGGAAGCAAAGCACATTGGCTTTGGGAAGACTTCCAGACTGGTAATATAATTTTATGTCTGGGTTCACTGCCTTTTCCTTTTTGCATAATGATTTTAGATATTGTGTCATATGCAGTCTAAAATCAAGGATCAAGACTGAATTGAGATCTATTATGAAATACTAATAATAATCTTATTAAAGATCTTTCCCACTCTTTTAAAATGTGCCAAGATTTCAATCCTTTGTTCTGTCCCAGATTCTGCCATAGATTTTGTGTCTAACCTTGGGAAAACATCTTGAGGTCAATCTTTCCATATTTGATATATAGGTATGTACCTATTTCTCTTGAGTAAAACATTTATAATTCCTTATGCTCCAAAAGGTGTGAGATCTTAGGTGTTTAAAATTTGTTGACATCAGACCAAACTGGGGCATCAGACGGTATAGGTATATAGTGGTTCGTCTTCTTTCCAGGAAGCAGGAAATCCTGTAACAAGGACAAAACCTGATGCAAGTTTACACAGGCTGCTGTCAGATTGCATTTTCACCTGCAGTTTGGTTGTCCATGCCACAAGGGCACACTTAGTGTATGTATATACATGACTTGTGTGGTAACTGCTTCAGGTGGCCCAATGTTTTTATGATGTGTGCCAGGTAGGCTGTGTTGCCACTTTTACTGAATACAAAATTGTACTCTGTCTACTTTCTTTTTCTTTTTTCTTTTTTCTTTTTTTTTTCTTTGCAGAATACTTAGAACAGGCTTTGCAGTAAACACTTGGAAACATCAGATTAAAGTTCTTGCAAAGTACCTATCATCAGCAAGTTCCGACAACCTTGAGATTCAATGATAGCTTTACTTCTGCAACTTTAAACCCATTTCAGTTATCTGATTTTCATGTTGCTGCTAATGAATCCCATTGGTAGAGTTAAGGCTTGCAGCCTAAAATACACTTCATTGTTGTCCACTGAAGCTTCCTACTCTGGGAGGTGGCAGTGGACAGCAAATTTTCCTGAAGAACAGTGCCTGTTGTGTTGCATAGGTCAAACAACTGTATTGGTTTAGGGAGTGTCATTGATGCTTGTTTTTTCTTTCTGGAAACTCTTTTATCTTCTAGCAGTCAACATATTTCTGAGCTAGAGTCAACCCATTAGTGATTGTTATCTGAATGCTTCTGAGCTAGCTCTGGTCTATCTTCCTGTTTTACAAATTATGATGAATGAAATGTACTTCCTGACAGTAAGTCTGATGATTTAGGGCTGGAACTGCTTTGAAGGTTTCCCAAATAATTTATTTACAATTTGACTTAAACTATTATAAACTATAGAATCTCAGAATTTATTTGGTGACAAATCCTGCAGTCTTTAGTCTACTCTCAAGTAAAATACTGAAATACCACACTTTTTCTTACTTCTCACATTGCATGGAAAATAGGGTTAATTACAATATACTAATTTATATTAGAATAGATTCTAAGAAGAAAACAGATTAAAAATATTGTTGCAGTTTAGTTAATTAATGAAAAACAATGATTTTTTTTTTTAATCGTAACTTCTAGCACTAAGCTTAATATAGCAACACTTTCAAAGGAAAATCAAAACCCTGAAGAAAAAAAAAAAACATACAAAAATTCCAGCATAGAAATAGGTTTGGTTAGATTTTATCTTATTCATAAATGATTCTTTTTTCTCCATTTTGAGAAAATCCTACCTTACTGTTTAGAATAAGAAAAAATTTAAAATGTCACATTTAAAGCAAACATAAGACTGGGGGGGGGGGAACAGTAAAATTAACCTTGAAAGATGTACAATGCATTTTTTGACATTTTTTTCCATCTAATATGCAATTTGTATCCTGCTTTTTGTCAACCTGCAATTTCACTAAAACCTATGTCTTGAGAAGCTTGCCTGGTTAGGCCTGTAAGAGTCAGTTTTCAGTATGCAAAGTGTAAGCACTCGTCTCTTAAATTTCCTAACTTTATAAATCTCATGATGTACCTAATTTATCACTTTATTTTCTTTAAGATTTCTGTATTGTCACAGTAGAGACACAGGTACCTCTGACTGATTTAGAACTTATTTGGATTATTTCTCTCCATTAGCTGCAGAAAGAGATGTTATTACTTCAAGTGAAAAGCATAGTGCTGTACGTAGTGTTTATACGCACTTTGCAGCTATGCTAATACACTGAGAACTACATGTGCTACAGAAAAGAGAAAGACAATTTGGGTGATCCGGAAGATTGGATGTCTGGATGGGGACTGAAATAATTTAGTTTATCTATCATCATGGTTAGGTTTCGCGAACGGTTTGGGGAAGGCTCTACCCACATCTGTTGCAGGCGCGTTGGTGGCTAAAAAGGCCAATACGAGATAGGCATGTCCGGTTGAAAAAGGCACAGCAGGAAGACTCCTTAGATGGTGTATTCTTCAAGACACGATTCCTTCTGCGTTGTCTTTTCTCCTCGAGGGTGATCCTGCGTGCTTTCTCAAAAGCATCTGCAGCGTTATAGATGGTGTGTCTCCAGGCCTCCCGATTGGAGGTCAGAGTAGACCAGTGATGTTGATCAATATGACCAAGGCTGAGATGTTGTTTTAGATAGTCCTTGTATTTCTCTTTGGGGCTCCTCTCTTTCGGCAGCCAGTGGCAAGTTCACCATAAAGCAAGATCTTAGGGAGGCGGTGGTCCTTCATCCTTGAGACGTGCCCTGCCCATCGCAGCTGTGTTCTCAGCAACATGGTCTCAATACTTGTGACTGCTGCTTGCTCTAGAACAGATATATTGGTCACATAATCTGACCAGTGGATGTTTAGGATTGTGTGGAGACAGCGTTGATGGAAGTGTTTTAGGAGACACAGGTGGTGGTGGTAGATGACCCATGATTCAGAACCATATAAGAGACTAGACAGCTCTGTGGCTCTGTAAACACTGATCTTTGTACTTTTCTTCAAGTGTTTATTTTGCCAAACTCTTTTATGAAGCTTTCTGAAAGCACTATATGCCTTTGCTAACCTGTTGTCTGTCTCTCTTACCATCCGAGGAGATGAGGCTACCTAGGTAGTTTATCTAGACTAACAAAAAAATCATGAGGTATATTTGTTATCTATAGATGTTTTGGAATTCAAAAGAAGCAAAAATTTCAGATAAGATTTACTGTGATTGAAGAACATAAGTAAAATTGGACTATGAATAAGATATAGTTAAAGAGGAAATCAGAAAAAGCTTTTTAACCACTAGAGTACTGTGACTGTGTTACAAGTTTCCAGTAAACCTATTGTCTTTCAGAGGAGAAACACATGCAGATATTCCTGTAACTGTGTTTGAAGCCCGTAAGCATTATTGTGGCATAGTTTCTGTTCTATCTGCCCTATAATCCAAATATTTATAGTTTTGTGTTATGCTGGGTATTTAAAAAACTGACCAATTTTTTCCACTGGCAAGCTGAATTGTGATTAAAAATGTAGCCATTAGGCTATGTAAGTGTATCATTTATTAACTGCAGTTTATAATACATGTATGATACCTAATTAATTATAATTTTTTAATATAAAAGTGTGCTTTTAATATCATCTATATATACATTTTTTTTCTGAAATGCTAGAAAGCATATTCTCCAGATTCTTTTGAGAGCATCATATACACACTTATTTTTTATGCAACCTCTCGACCTTCTGGATTTTGCTTTTCATAATTATAAATCACTCCACTAACACTGCAAAAATTATCAGTTTCCTACTGTTCCACCTCTTATGCTGCCTGCCAAACTATACCAGAACAGCTGAAAAAACAGGAGAGAAAATTGATTACTGGAGAGCAAAAGACACTTAAGAGGGAAGACCCAGTTTAACCAGAAAGGTATTTGAAGAAATTATTATTTTTTTTTTTAATTCACAAGAATTAATAATCTTCTCTGAGGAACCAAAGGCAAGTAGATATTTATAGTGTAGATAACCAATACAACAGTTAAAGTGAAAGCACAAAATGAGTTATGTCAAAAGCAATGAAAAATAACAAAAAACCCCAACAAACCAGCCAACATAGTAGTTGAAGGTTTTGAGCCTTTGCTGTTATTATGTGTCTCCAATGACTTGGTAGATCTTCACAGAGATTTATAAACTTCAGTTTTGGGCCAGCCCAACTTTGTTCCCATTTAATTGTTAAGGAGTTACTGTGTCAGAGTCTTTTAGGTGTAAAGTGGAAATTATAGGGGTGAATTAATATTAAAAAATGTGACCAGAGTTGGTGTAGGGATTCATTATGCTAAATTACACCCAGTAGAACTAGGTTGACTTTCACAAGTGGACAGAGAAGATAACTGCTGCTTGTTTAAATGACTTAGTCACAAAGCATATAGCCATGTCCCCCCTAAACTGCAGGTCAGAAATACAGTCAGAGTGAAACTTTTAAATCTATGAGGTTTTGATCATATCATCCTCATTTACTTTAATAGGGTTTGGACTGTCAACCCAACAGACATCCTGCGGACAGCGTTCAGAGATGGGCTGCACAGAGAATTTCTAAAATCTTTTGTAAGATGTCTTCTTCTCATATTTTAACTGAAAGTCGAGTAGTATAAATAAAATAGCTCAATGGATACCATGAAGAATATTTCACATGCTGGTGAGCTTCATACATTCCAGAGTCTAATGGGAGGTATAAGAGAGGATAAAATGTATTACAGATAAGGAAGTCTGATTAAAATTGAAGTTATGGGTTCATTTTTGTGAGACGTTCTCTGTGCATACTGCAGAGAATATTTTGAGTAATTCCATACATTTAAAATTACAAAATGCTTTATACTGCCTTTTTTCCACTCAGTAGAGGTCTCAAAAAAAATGCTCTGTGTACTCACCCAGGAGGCTATTCTTGCTGTCTTGGCAACTTCCCAGTATAGCTGGTTTTTTTTCCCACTGGAGGGGAAAAAAAGATGTAGGCACAAATACAGAAAAAGGTAGGCATGTCTCATAACAATATAGATTGACAGTGAGAATGGCAAATGACAGAAAGGAATTCCCCAGTTGATTAGAAGTCTTCCTAAGCAACCTGCTCTATCTGAATACAGCTAGTGAAAGAAGTCTGCCTAAAATTAATTCTGATGTAACAACAGGATAAGTGAATTGTAGAAATCTATGGCTTTGTTCTTAGGAGAATGTGTCACCAGCCCCATGACATTTAAACTAAATATAGAGGCTGTCAGTTTAAATGTCTCAGCTGATCTCAACTACTGACATAAAGCAAAGAGACAGAACAGGTCTCTAAGATACTTAGGAGTCACACAGTGAAAGGTTTCATGGGCAAAATACCATACCTTGAACTGTACTTAGAAAAAAAATTGGAAGACACAGAAACTGTTACAGGACCGGTGAAACAGTTCTTTGCACGTAAAACACTGCTAGTGGCAGAGCAAGCGTATTCTTTCATGAATATATCTGAGTGGTTTTCATATACAGATTCCACTACAGTTGTATACATCTGTAAGTGCTCCACTGGTGACTCTGGCAGCATTTTGTGAACAAAAATATTCCAACATATACTTTCATGAAGACTACATGCATTCTGATAAAAGCTGATTCAAACATTGAAGGCACTTCAAGTAATAAAGCAGTCTGAGAAGAATTACTTTAACATGCTTCTGAAATACTTGTTCTTTTGCAATTAGATATATTACTTCTCTTTGTTTCTGGGACAAGACCAAGGTATATTTATTATATCCGTATAAATCTCATGTCTCTTGCATTCGCATTACTTCAGACATGGTCTCATGTTGCAATGAGTGACCAGATGCATAAAAAACTCTGATGTGTAAATATTTAGATAACAGTAGATTCATTCACCTCTCTAAAAATCCATGTTAAATGTCACACATAAAACTTCAAAACATTTCAAACCCCATAAAACTATTTATTTAAGTAATCAAACGAAGAGAAGAAGAATATATAATTCATACTTCAGGACTCCTTACAGACTAAATATTATTATAACTTACTGTTGATTAGCTGTAAAAATATCTTATTTTTAATTAAGTATTTAAAATACCCACCTTACTGCTTGGTGTATATTCGTCTCTTTCAAAAAACCTGTTTTTCTGCAGACACATTTTGACACAATGTCTAAATTTTAAGAAAAAAAATAATAAAACTAGCTCTTATTTCGGTTGTCAAATGCTGTTACCAACTAGTGCACTAGAAAGAAGTGTCTTGGAGTTTCTGGAAGTCCTTTGAGTACATTCTTTAAAAGTTCAATTATTTTCTCAAGAATTCTTTAACTTGCTAAATAGTGCTCTTTTTTCTATATGTCTAGCATTTTTCATTAACATGTGCTTAACAAACTGCTTATGAATGATCATCCTAATTTTTCAGATGAGAATCTCAAAGCACAGAAAAATCCCTCATCGAGTGTCTCACAGAAAAAGTAAAACAGATATCTTGAGTTCTGTACTCCTAGCCCAACTGAAAAACAGTCTCCTTCTCCTTCGCAAATATCTTGGTGAAGAGTAGATTATAATGGAAATGAAATGACAGATATATTCAAATTTCCATGCACTGAAGTATCTACTTTAAAAGAAATTCAAGTTTAAGAATTGTTTTAAAGTGTTTTTAAATTTCCTGATCTGCTAATTAGTGAGTCCTGGTTGTTGATTATTTCTGCTCATTTTACTTAGATGACAAAAGGTCAGTAAAATGTTTCTTTCCTCAAAAGCATAATGTAGTATCCATAGAGTAATTTATGTTAATTCATGGTCATATGGCCTCTCAATTCATTAATTAAATTAATGAAACTTCACTGCTTTCACCCATACATCCTTAATTAAAAAAGCTGAGAATGAGAGAAAAAAATAACATATGGTATTATCAGTGTTGTGCCCAAGAGAACTATTTAATAAGAGCTCTAGCTAATTTATTTTTAATAAAACCTAGTCATTTTCCTAAAATGCATATGATAATGTGGACAATCTGTGAATATTCTGACTTATAAAATTTACTCACTATTCTCTGCATCAACCCTAGTGACTAATGCTTCATACCTCTAATAGCAAAACCTGCAAATCTGAGTTTGATTATATCAGAACACATTTGATTAGAAGTCATGGTAAGTAGCTGCTCTTCTGCTGATGAGTTTTGGGTAGCTAAGACTCTGTGTCAAATGAGTTTAGCGTGTTTTCTTGACAGACCTTCCTGAAGTCTATTGAACATATGATTTAGTTTTTTACTGGATCATTTTCTGATGTTGTTGATGTAGCCTAGATTAAATACTAAATCTTGGAGACCAAAGGAAAGAGCTAAAACTAAAAAATATGTGCTTTCCATTGCCCTGTAAAGAATAAGAAAGTGACGGTATTTGGAATAAACCAAATAGTGCCTGGAGATTCCAGGACAATGAAATTATTGAATATTCCCAAATTAGTGGCTTATTCCATTCCAATTTCCTTAGTCTTAAGAGAAATTAGAGCTCTGTACAAACTCTAGTCTGTAATGTGCACATGCTACCATCCCAAATAATTCCTTCTGGGAATCTACCAGGTGGCTGGTGTTGAACCCCTGAGATTCCCTTCAAGGTAGCTTAAGCACAGCAGCAGGGTCCAGTCAGAAGTGGTGCAGCCCTGAAGGTACTTAGATAACCAAAGGAATAGGGACAGAAAAAGAATAGCTAGAAATGGCAAGTCTTTTATTTACAAACATCTAAATTATCTGAGTTTTCCAGAGGTTCCCTGCATGCAACTGCAGCTAAAGAAATATTCAAATTTTATTCACAAGAAAAACTCTTAATTCTTGCCACTTTGAGGATGTATAATAGAGCTGTAAGTCCTTCCTTTCAAGGACAGCACAATCAGTCATTTCTCAGTTGTCCTCATTCACACAGAATCATCTGACTCCCTCTTGGTAGGAGTTCCCAGGAACTCCTTTAGGAACTAAATTAATGCTCTGCAGATGGATTTTAATGGCTGAATTCCAAGCTCTTTGTGTTCATTGGCAATCCATTATATCAGTATATATCTAGAATAACTTCATTCAACTCCATGATTAGTTTTCACTGAATGCTTTAAATGCTCAATGCTGTATTACATTTCTACTAACAATAAAAAGGTGCAAGCTGTTCACACAAAATAAATATATTAACACATAGAATACATGAATATATGAAAGCAAATAACAGTTATAAAATAATTAATGCAACTGTCTTCATAGTAGATATGTTGCAGAATGTTTATTTTTTTCCCAAATGGTTTTATTTAAAAAATTTTCTTTACTACTAATATAAAAATTATAGTTAATGGCAGTTTTAGAACTGAATGCTAGAACACTTCATCCTATTTTCAATTGCTCCACCAATTTTCTAGTGATGGGAAATACCTAAATCTTGTTTTCTATTTTTCATCCTTTCAAATAATAAAAGTTAATAAAAATTGTGACAAAGCATGATTATTTTTTTTCACAACCATGTGGGATTTTTCTCCATATCATGTTTACATTCACTTGGTAAAGTTTAATGTATCCTGGATGAGGAGACTTCTGGAAGATAAGATGTGTCTGTAGTTAATCCTGGGTGTTTTAATAAAACTAAACCATAATTTCTTTCATTAGATTATTTCAAGATGATCTTCCTCCTTCCCAACAGTTTGTTTACCATTCTGGCCTTTCAGAATGTGTTTTTTTTGCCACCCGGAGATTAGCTTTCTTTTGCTCTAGTTCCCTGAAATAACCACAGCGCAGAAGAATGTCAGCTACTGAAAAGCAGGGTCAGAAATGCAAAAACAAGTACAGAAAGGAAGAAGCAATTGCAGCAGCACCACTTTAAATCATATTAAACTTTTGTAGAACTTTCAGTTGTTACAAATAACAGTATTATACATATTTTATATGCACTTTTAATTGGCGTCTGGACAAGCAAGACACATTAAGCCATTTTATTTCTTTGTTCTATATGCATTTCTTTCAAATACTTAACCAAGCTGTGGTTCTTCCCTAAACTTCATTTTACTTCTTTTCAGCAATTGTTACTTTCTTTAGAAATATTCACAATAGCTAGGGAATTTCCTCTACGGAACCTTACTAATACTTATCCAACCCCTGGCTAATTCGCATGACATTCAAAACAGGCCTCCTCATCACTTGTGGTTTTAGAATAAATTCTTTGAATTACATTAAGAAAGCAAAAGAGAGAATGAGAACATTAATTGAATTTGATCTCCATTACTTTGGATCAAAAAAGAGGATCATATTATGCCTATATTGCTATTAATTTTTTTATCTGATCACTTTCCTGGCACAAAGGATTTTAGTTACACACTTATAAAATTTTAATATGGATTTTTTTACCTCCCTTTTTCAACATCTGTTTTGAAATAATATTTATTACTTAATGCAAAACAAAAATTAGTGAGAGTCCACAATCAAAAGTTTGATAGCACCATCTGCTTTGGAGACCTAGGACAGTTGTTTTGGGAAAGAATTCATGCTGCATTGTGAAAACCCTTTCAGAACCCTTTGTCAGAATAACCTTTCTGACAAATACACAAGGTAAATGTTCATGCTATGCAATATATGGGTAAGACAGCAGCCACTTCCAGCAAACACCTTGAGCAAATCAATTGGACAGTACCAGATTTACCTCCTGCTTTACCATGGAAGCAAGCCAGGCTCCTGCTACTTGGCCACCTCCCTTTCCTCCCTCGTAAAACATGCACACACACAACCAGCAGCTCTTTGTCAACCCAACTTCCATTAACATAAAATATTTACCAAATAAACTGGAAGATTCTACCCAAATTCTAGTATTGCTGTTTTGTCTTATTTAGCTGGATATAAGCTTGGTCTCATGCAGTGTGCACTCAAAAAAAAAAAAAAAAGGGGGAGAAAGAGACCTGTGACAGTAGGCAAAGCCATTTCAAGCTAGTTTTCAGCATCTGCTTCAATGCAGCCATTTGCTCTACACAATATCTGTATTCAACTGGCCTGAGTTGTTCAGATCACTAAAAAAGACAGATCTCTGAGATGCTTTATAAATTATTAAAGACGCATGATGAATAATAAGTGAATAAACAATGAACAATAAGTGAATGAAATTGAATAAAAGTGAATGAACAATAAGTGAATAAAAATAACCAGAGCAGGAGAAGGAAAAAGCAATAGTAATGTTTAGAGCAGATCTACAAGTGGTAAAACCTGTGCTCCAGGGCTTTCTTCTCTTATGCGAATTCAGGTACTCTACACTTTAGTATGATGAAGACTCAAGTGAGATAATTCTTATGCCTTTCACTTAAGCTGAAAGACTGTACAAAAATAAATGCCATATACAAAAATCCAGGTATATAATTAAAAAGTGCAGATTTGCTTCAACATCCCAGTTGAAAAAAAAAATCCATTTTCTGGTCTATGTTCCAAAACTTTGTTTTTTGTTAAAGAATACTAAGCACATACACAGTATTTACAGCACAGAATAGCATGTAAAGAATAGAAATATATTGTAAGGACAGATCAAAAGCTTAAGGATGTCAAGAAATCCCTTTTCCACTGTTTATTTTCTGAGATTTTGAGCAAGACCCCACAAAAAGGATTCAGACTCTGTGAATTTTTCAATCTCAGATGTTCTCCATGTTCCTATCACAATAAACTGCTGTATAGACAGATAAATTCATATTTTTGGTGTTCTAAATATATAAACACATGATTTTATGCTCTGTTTCCCTGTACTGGTCTTAAAATGAGTCATTTATGTATTCAGTCACTTATCTTTCATAAGGAGCTCTTTGGTTTTAAAACTATTCAGGTGTTAATTTTGTGATTAAAAAGTAATTATGATATTCCTAACCCCTGTTGCATTATTTTCTCTTAGCTAAAGATCATAAAAAGGGGACAGTGGGTGACATCAGAACTTAATTTTTTAAATTAAAAACTCAGCAGGTCACCTTTTAATAGATTTACCTTTGCACAGGGATTTATATATATTCAGTAAAGATATAAAAGTAGATATGACAATTAAGAATTTTCCTATGGGATATTATCACTTGCAGCCTTCTCTCCCCATCTGTTAAAAGCTAGGAGTTTCCTATCAGATATCAAACACCCTAAGCACCACTGTCAATAGGCACTAAAGGAGTAATCAGCTTTTAAGACATGCATAGCTCTGTGCAGGATTGGATCCTAGATACAATGAATAGCCTTCTCAGGTTTCAAATTATACTTGGAATCATACAAAGACAACAAAGATGGAGACAATTTTGTTGGTCCTCTACAGTGGGAAAGACAGAACTGATGGCACTTACTTCCATGAAAATTCAGCCCTGGAACACTCCCATCCAGGGAGCTGAGCAGAAGAGAACTAGTAAGTGATTCAGCAAAAAGAAGATATTCCAAACACCAAATCCTTTTGTTTCTTAAAATATATATGGAATGACAGTACAGTATCAAATAAAATGTCTAGAATAGAGGACAGGAATCATATACCTTGTTAGGATAGACGGCCAGCTTTCAAATTAGCACTAGGTGAGGCAAAATCTGCCTCAGAAAAAGGCAGAACAAAATTCCACTTTTATTTATCTTTAGCTTTCTTTAAACAGTTATTTCATTTGCCCTTTGTAAGCATTTTGCATAACACATCAGGGAGGGGTTGATTTAAAGAAACATAAATGAAGATATCCAGTAAAACATTAGTGCAATGCAGTGCTCCTAGGCTGAGAATTAGTCTGACCTTTATGAAAATTGTCATGGCCAAGCCTTCAGTTTTGTAATTACAGGAAGAGTTGAAGAATTAACCCTTATGAAAGAAGTCATAATTCCTTTAATCACTAGTCTTCAAAATCAATAGTGTTCTTTAGACTTAAGAAGGAAAATAATTTATTGAAATGCAGGTTTATTATTAAAATGATAATGAACTCAAAATGGGGATAATCACAAGTAGGTGATTTCACAAAATAATTTCTTTAATTTCTTAATTTCAGGAGTTGTATTCACTATTAATTTAGGAGTATTTAAATGATTGGTTTGAGTGATTTATATCTCCATAAAAATGTGTTTCATGCATTGGTTGCCTCAGTATCTTTCTTTAAAATGCCTTACACACATGAAAACCTTCTATGTTTTTTTTCTTTTTATTAGAACCAGGATACTTGTATTCAGAAAGGCATCTGAAGTAATTCAGAACAGTAAATAGTTGTACAGGGAGTTAATAAAGAACTGTGAAGTGGAGCACAGATATAATAAAATATTATATCACAATAGATGAAAGGTAGAGCAGTGTTTTTCTCAGAGGGATTTTGAAAAGGACTTGAGTTCAATTACAGTGTTAGGTACTTTAATCTTCCTTCTTTATTTGCTAAAAATAAATCAGAAACAAATTTATCAAGTCAACTGATGAAGTTCATTCATTATTTTAGACTACATTAACCCCCAAACTTCTACAGGGATAGCAGTGATTCACCTTGATAGGTCCATTTCTAAGAGCTTTGAGCAACATAGAAAAGAAACACATGTGCTTACCCATGGACTATTCTCTGTTTATTCCTATACACAGAGAACAGAGAACATAGAACAAAAGGCCCTTTCTTTACTCCATATTTCTTTTTTAAAAATTAAATCTACAAAGGATTTGATTATTCATATATTATCAGATTCACCATCATTACTTTCAGTACAAATGATGTTTGGAGGCTAGAGTTGTCTTAGAGTACTCCTGTGGTTGCTAAGAGAGGTACCTAACTCTAGAACACAACTTTGAGTGTCCACTTGCATTTAGCTGTAGAGTTATAGACACAAAAATGTCAGTGTCCAGTACGTAAAATAAAGTGAAATGAACTCTGGGCTCCACAGTACCAGAGAGACACAGACCTCCTGGACCAGATCCAGCAGAGAGCCACTAAGTTGGTCAAAGGTCTGGAGAATCTCTCTTACAAGGAAAGGCTGAGGGAGCTGGACCTGTTTAGCCTCAAGAAAAGGCAACTGAGAGGGGTCCTCATTAATGTGTATAAATATATAAAGTGTGGGTGTCAAGAGGATGGAGCCAGGCTCTTCTCAGGGGTGCCAAACAATGGGAAAAGAGGCAACAGGCAGAAACGGATGCACAGGAAGTTCCATCTGAACATAAGGAAGAACTTCTTTACTGTGTGAGTACTGCACACTGGAATAGATTATCCAGAGAGGTTGTGGAGTCTTCCTCACTGGAGTTATACAAGAACTGTCTGGATGAACTCTTGTGCAACTCTTGTGGTTAATATGCATATTTTTTTTGATCTTCAAAAGCACTCAGCCTCCACTCCAACCCCTTATGATGTGAAGTGGTGGATTCCACATGTTCTTATTACACACAACCATGTCATGCTGCCTGCAAGGGAAAAGCAGACAAGTGTCTTAGCCTTTACTTTAAGACCAATGAGAAAAGAATGTTTCTCCAGGATTACTGAACATCAGTGACCTGGCCTGAGCAGCAGCTGTAACTCTGATCAGTGGCCAAGTATTTAAATGTTTTGAATAACAGGCCGCTGAGCATATGCAATCAGCTCATTGCATCCAGAACAGGTAAAGTATACTGTATGTGTTCTGGCCATCTGTGCAGCTCACAGACATTGCTCAAGGGCATCACAATGTGTCAAGCTAGCTGTGTGTGCTTTGTAAATCACATACTCCCAACTTTCTTGAAAGAAACACTCAAAAAGCAGAAATGAAAGAGATAAATCTCATATAATTTGATGTAGTTACACCCCTTACCTCAGTTAGATTGCTCATTACATTGAAAGGGTCATACACCAAAGACTAAAATATAACTCAAAATGTACCTTCTGTGTAGTTCACACATGTCTATCCAGTTTATTTGCTTCTCCTAATTTAAACAGTCAAAATAACAGATATTTTCTCCCTTGGAATCCTTTGTATCTTTCTAAATATTTCTACAGGTTCTTTCTGGAAGTGCACACCCTGAAGAGCTGAAGGAAGGTGAATTGCCATAGACTGAGATCTTGTTTTTCAGAACAGGTTACTGTCTTGTTCTCAGCAGTGTCATTTGGACCCAGACCCTGATTGGTGGGACAAGTGTTTCACTGGAGAGGTTGTGAACAGCTTGAGAATAAGAAGACAATATATCATTAATGTATCTTGAGGGCTGTGTTAGTTTCTGGATCTATTAAGGCTGAATTAAGCCTTTGGGTGTGATTGGAGTTGATTTGTGTAACAATTCATCTTCTCCTCTCAGAAAGGTTTCCAGCTATACCCGTATCTAGAGCAGTGATGTAAATGTGGTGCATACATACTGCTGTCAGTCACAAGGCATGGGAGACACAGGTAAATATTCTCTTGAGATCAAAATGTGGATACCCACTGCATGCAAAGCAGTCAGTGGTAAGATGTTGGTCGTATGTATTCCACTGATGAAAGCTAATTTATTGAAATGTACATGGAAGCAAGCTCTTTCAAAATTCTTCCTTCTTGTGTAATTGAATTTTTTTGTTTCAGCTATGACCTCTGCTGTTCACCATAATTTTATAAAATAAGAAGGCTTTACCTACATATCCTGTATAAGAAATGAATATATTTTGCAAAATAAAATTACTATAATTCCATGCTGCTTGAGGTGTCTTGAAAACCTCTAGTGATGAGGCCTTCACCGCATCCCTATCCAAGTTGTTTCAGTGATTGATTATTGTCACTGTAAAAAATTTCCATATTATATCAAGATGAAACCTCTCAATGTAACCTGTACCCATGCTCCTTGTCCACTCCATATGGCTTCTTCCATATGGCCTCTGTCATCTTAGTAGACGTCCTTTAGGTACTGGAAAACTAAGATAAGATCCTCCTGAACCTTCTGTTCCTTAGGTTGAAAAGACCTAACTGGTGTCTCCATTAGTAAGTATACCAAAACATACAGTCACTAGGCTCTTGATTATCACTAACCTGCATAAAGTAAGACATCCTTTGTCCTTCACACCTTTGAAAATCTCTTCTGCCTATTAAACAGAGATATTAACATCTTGGGCAATACAGCATCTCAACTGACTGATTTGCTCATGTTTGACTTTGCCTTTACAGGTTTTTTTTTTGCTGCTAATTATTCATATTACTTCATTTCTGAAGAGAATTTTCAAATTAAAATAACGTCAGCTATTTTTTACCATTTGTGTCATTGCCTGCCTTATTTTTTTCTTTTATTAGATCTATTTTCCACCCAGTAATTCTTTTAACAGTGATGTATTTGTGTAAGACTGTCTCTTTCCCATTGACCTCTATGGTTAGCCTCAACACATTTTGATTTTTTTGCTGCCTTTATCTTATCCTCAGTATCAATAATATGCATAATATTACCTCTAAATCCAGATAACATTATTACCATTACAAGTCAATGAATGCTTTCACCTTCGATAATAGTTTTTGCTGGGAAGTAAATTCAAAGATAAATGTGTTAAGAATGCATAAATTATTTTGCTTGAAGCCTCAGCAGGTACTGAGTCACAATCCATTAATCTTTTCATATACTCCTCAGCAAGAACAATTACTATCCCACTATAATGAGTCTACAAAAGTAAGTCTAGTGATGTTAAATATTAAAATTTAAAACAAGTAGATAATCAAAATTTTAGAGAGTATTTGGAGAATCTTCTGGATTGATAGCCAGAACTAAAATCAATTCAATACATGTACACAGAATCTTACCATTAATAGCAAATAATGCTTTTTCAATTATGAATACTATCCCATAAGATCTAAATTACAAATGTAAGCATAATTCATGCTGGCGATAATCTAGATTTATATTGATGTAGCTTCATTGACAACAGCAATGATACATCTGCATAAACCTAGAGTAAGGCACTATTATGCTGTTCCTTTTACTAGCAATGGACATAGCTATTTATGCAGCCACTGGTTCACTCGTAGGAAACAGAACAATGGAAAAATCATATCCAGAAAGATGATTTAATGTTACAAAGTGTAATGACTATTGTGTAAAACCTCATGACAGATGTCGCTGCACTTTTCATAAAATCTAAGTGTGGGTCAACAGACACAGTGTTGGTCAACCCTGTTCTATAAAATATTGTTGGATAATTTGGATTAGCTGCTGTTGAAAAAATAAGTTTATATATTGTGAAGTGTCTGTGAATTTACAAACCTTAATAAACATTTTGTCTAATTATGTCTATAAAAAATCAACCTCTGTCACTACATCAAATTGGAACATAAATCTGTATGAAATTGGTGTGCAGCAGCAGCAGAGCCATTGGAAAACCTACTCTGGAGTAAAAGGTTACCAGTTGCCCTTGTGGTCTTGAAATATATTAAAGTTTTGATAAACAGGAAATTGGGTCTGGTCTTCTCTAATTTTGTCTCTTAATTGAGCTCACAATAAATAGGTATAGTATCAACATGAACAAGGAATTCTTATTTCTTGATGGTTGATTTCTTTCAACTCAAAGATCATGGTTATTTCAACAACTGTAAGAAGCTCAGTCATTATAGCACTCAGTGTTTAAAGGTAGCTGGAGATCCTTAAAGAAAAGCTCCATCCCTTTTCCATGAGAAAATGAGGCAATCTCTTAAATTTATTTCTTAATATTCATTAGTATTTCAATCATAGTAGAAAAGGATACAACAAATAAAATGAAGACTAAACACTTATAAAGTCAAACAATGCTTTTAGTTAAGATAAATTTATTCTTCAGGCCTTTCATCTTCTTTGTGAGCTCTTGCTGTGCAGGAAAATGGAAACTGAGTTCCAGTTCAATGAGTTTTCTTCAATTATCTCTGGATTGTCATTAAACTCATATTAAAAGATTCAATATAGCATCATAAGGCTTTAGATCAGGTCTACATTAAAGAGTGAAAGACTGTTTCTTTCTCTCACATAATTTCCTGAAGTGATCTCTCCTATGATTTAGGGATGAGTATATGTAGCCTTTGGATTATTTATTTGACCTCCTGCCTGACACTCCCTCCCCCTCTCAAACAGCTGAGACCATGTTAAGCTTTTCTGCAGTACAGAAAAAATGTCTTTCATTAATTTCACAAGAATGCACTTATACTTCATGTGAGAATTAAATTTAATTGAGGTGTAGAGAAAAGTGTCGTCCAAGGAAATTCAGGTCATCTTGAGAATATGCATGAAATAGGTTTGATACCTTGGAAGTTTTGGAATTTCCTTTCCCATTGGCTGTAGAAGCTTAGGGTGACCAATTTAGACATCTAAAGCTAGGTGAAATGAAGTGCAACATAAATCAACCTCTGAAAATCTGCAAAATTTTATTTTTGAAAGTAAAGTGAATTTACAGAAAAAAATTATCAAGACACTGTATTAAAAACATGCGGTTTGCTAAGTTTCCTTTTCCTAACAATAAAATTCTTGTTTTAGCAGTCTGAGAACATATGACTTTAATCAAATGGCATATTAAGTTAGGACAGATGAGTAGCTCCCAAAACATACTCAGCAAGTGTCAGCATTTTGCTATAGGAATCATCTGCAATTTTTTTAAGATATAAGTTAACAGAAATCATGAAATAAAAATTTATAATATCATTCTTGCTCTGTCACTTGTGGGAATTTCAGCAAGTTTCTGTGTTATTTTGGATAAATTAGATAGGTCTCATGACATGTTTTTTTCTCTGAAGAGATGAATCATGTTGAGATCTCATGTGTTCTATCTGAATATGAATTGGAAACTCACTTCCTGCTTGATTTATATGAAACATGTAATAGTCAGAAACATGTCTGAAAATATTTGCTAAATTAAAGACAGAAAATTCAAAGCATTCCTGCATTTTCCTTACATACCTCACCAAAAAAAGTAGCAAAAAGAGCAATAATCTGTGGTCCAGAATACATAGTGTATCACAGGAAGAAACACAGCTTGACCTATAGGTGCTGCAGAGTAAATACTGTCTGACCACTGCTCTTATTCTCCCTTTTGCCTCCATACCTTTTGAATTCTTTGCTGTGTACAGCTAGCAGCTGCGCAGGTGGTGGTTGCAGCATCCCTCTGGGAAACTCAAGCAATCCAGTCTCCTCTTCCCAAGTCAGTGCTCTCACCACGGCAGTGTGGCATTAGGAGAGGTTTTCACTTCTGTCTCCATCAGAGAAGCTGAAGTCAACCAGCTCCACAGATGGATGCCTGCAGGTGTGGTGAAACCCCTGGGTCAGCCCCATGCCAAACATGCTCCACTTCTTACAGTTTGCTGGTGGTAGACTCATGGTGACCACACACTTTTTAGAGGGGTCTATTTCTCTGCATTAATGTTTTGACAGCAGCAGCTTACATTGCTGTGCTCTGCTAGATCTTGCTGTTCATGGGAGACTATGGTGCTCTATGAGTCACTTCAGCAATCTGATTACATAATCACAAATTATGATTGTGTTGACAACTTCAGGGTTGAATTTTTTATTTCAGTCCTACAATGGTCTACTTTACTGAGAAGCCACAAGCTAAGAAAGTCTTCAATTAAAAAAAGATGAGAGGTGGACACAAACCAGCAAGACATAGCAAAGAGAGATTCCATAACAAGAATTTGGATGCTCCTCAGCAAACCTCTCTATGCCCATCATTATCTTTCCCTCACTTTCAGAAAGCCAAACCTCCTCATCTGTGGCAGTCAATCAAAATTAAATTCAATGAAATATTTTGTGTATGTTACAGGTGAGACTTTGAGTCATGCACTTTTTTTTCTTATAACTTTTTCTTTGGGCAACGAATCTTAATTAATTTTAGAGCAAAATTTAATTTTGTGATTAAAAACAACCGAAGACTTTATGCTAACACAAAGTGATACATATAGAAGTAAGTAAGACTGTCATAAATTAAATCTATAAGCCACATGGTTAAATTTTGTAAGTTTATTAAGCACAGAAACTAACTGATTTATTTTAAGAAATTATTTACAGTCATTTAGCTTCCACCTATTAATCTATGTTTTAGCTGTATTTTCCACATTTTCTGCCAGATTTCCTTCAGTTTTAGGAAAAATTAAAGTAAATATTAGAAGTTAATTAATGATTTTATATATAGCATAAGGGTCATGAAGTAGTATGAGTGAAAATAAAAATCACTCAAGATGTATAAACAAAAACATTTCTATATTAAATTATGTATTTCAGAAATATTCCACTTACCAATTGAACAGACAGCTACTTTTACATGTTATATTTACCAATGAAAATATCTTTATTGTTCTGTCATTTTAAATTCTCTTATGAGTAGTAACTCAAAACAAGAATACACAAATAAAGATCATAATATGCCAATGTTCATATAGTAGAGTGTGAACTGGCCTTTGAAAAAAAAAATCCAAAAAACAACCCAAAACATACTGTTTGCAAGCCTGCCTGTTTCACTAGTTATATACTTTCACCAGTCATTCAACCGGTAGTCAAGTTGAAACAGCCTGATTTTCTACGTGTGCCTCACTTTTAAGGAAACGAACACCAAAATGGATAAGTAAAACTTTGCAATATACATAGTGAGTCATGTAAAAACACACCATATTACACCTCAATTTATACTATTCAGGAAAGAAGAAAGACCTTTGCTCAGCAAAGGAAGACCTGGGGTTTGGTGGTGTTTTTTCCTAGCTGTGATTTGTCAGATAACTGTTCTAGTTCTTTCTGTAAATCACTTCACTCTGCTTTCTCATGCAAAAGATAGGTGAAATCCATAGGCGGGAAGTTTTACGTAAATGCTAAAAGTACACAGCAGTGGTAGTTATAATGCTCAGCAGCACTTTGTGCATGACACTTCATCATTGACAATGCTGCATGGAGCAGAGATCATTACTGAAATTTTAGAAAGCAAAGGCAAAGGCACAAGCGGAAAGAAAATTAGCAGGTCTGTCTGCTACTGTACAAAATGTTTGTGACAGCAGCAGAGAAACCTGCCTCCATGCTCAGGCCAGGTGCCTGAACTAAGGAAGGAGAAAGCATGATGCTCTGCCAGAATCAGACAGTTCTGGGGAAAAGAGAGACAGAAATATATGCAGAAAGCCCGGCCACCTCGCTGAACACACAGTGTCAAATGGCTATGATTAGTTGAGATCATGAGGAGAGAGTTGGAAAATGGTCAAGAAAGTGGAAAGATATATCAGTCATACTCGCTTGACTGGTTACAACAGTACTGAAACCTTCTGCTCACCATCTTACTCAGGATACTTCAGACTTCTTCAAGACTACAGTCTATCCTCCCAAGCACTGCTTGCTTTCTAAGGCACTGATATAGTACTCCTAGCAGTGTGTCCATACTTCCCAGCCTCCTCAGGTGCAGGATCAAGTCACAGATGCTCTTTTTTTCCTATGTTGGTTTGCCCATTAGTCTACTCACGTAAATCTTCCTCCACTTCTGAGTGGCATCAAAGAACTAGTATTTTTTCCTCACCTGGGTCTCCATAACAGCAACACCAGGCTTTTTAGTCAGCTGGTGCTGCTCTTGGTGTTGCTGACCCTGAACTAAAACATGTGAATAGATTAATCCTGGGATGGGCAGGGAACCTACAGAAAGGGTAGTGCAGAGGTGGGGCTGTGGACAAAATGTTTAATAGCTCCTGGTAACTTCAGAATGCGGATACACAGCTCATATGGAGCTTTTTTTGACAAAAGCACAAATCACTTTGCTGAAAAGGAGAGGGAATGAAAAGAGTTTAATTACTATTTCCCAGCACAATATATAGAAAGGTTGGGCCAATGTTTAGGTCCTCTGAATCACTGGTCACAGTAGATTGCACTAGCAATGGCAAAGAAAAGAGATATATGCTAATTGGTGCTTAAAAGGAATTTATCCCCAGGAGCTAATTTCACTATCTTTAAACTAAGGGTAATAATAACTGCTGCTCAGTTCTGACATATGTAACACTTAAGAGAGATTCATTTGGCTGGTGTTATCATGTTAAATGGTGTGTGGCCATTGGTAAACAGATGTAAAATTTCCAGGCTTTCAGTTGGAAAACGAAAATGGAGAAATAAAGATGAAGTGAATAGGATCTTTACTCCTGAGCCTTTATTTCTGAAGTGATGTCAATGCAAGACATATATTTAAACTTTTCAAATCAGAGCACTCCATTAATTGGAAAAAAACAGTGAGTGTGGGGAATCTACTATATAGTGACACAAAATTTAATATCACTTATTACACAAATACAGATGTCAAAAATTTTCACTTAACATATGTTCTCAGGGTAAGTTCTGTGACCAAAAGAAAAAAAAAAAAAAGCATATATATCAACTTCCTTTTGAATATGATAAAAATAAGTTGAGAAAATTCAGGACTAAGATGGTGAGAAAAGTCCGATGAGAAGCCAGGAGTTTTAATACCCTGTTTTACCCCTTTTCTCTTCCTATTGCTTTTAGCTGAAGTGCACCATAGATGTGAACTGTATGGAGACTTTAATATAATGACTCTAAAGGATGTTTTATACTGTCAAAATGACTAAGTCCAAACAGGCAGTGGGAGGCCTCTTTGAGGGTTTGGTAGGGTTTCACCAGCTGTACCTGCTTTCCAGTTTTGTAAGAAACATATGTGAATATGTTTCAGCATATTCAGACACATCCAAAGTATATTCTCTCACATATGGACCAACACACTAAGAAAGGCAAATAGCCTTTACCATACATGGAACTTTTATTCCTTCTTCTTCACTCCTTGGATGAATAGACATATTTTCAGACCATAAATCCAACAGCTTCCATTGAGGAAAGAAAAAGATTAAATGAAAAAAACAGACAACCTATCCATACTTAGAATTTTTTCTGTGTTAAGAAATATAGAAGCATTCTACTTCATTGTTTCCTTAAAAGATTTTCTGAGCAAAGTGAAAATAAGCTGAAAGAAAACAAGTCCAGATTCATCTAAAGAAACTGCATGAGAGCATTGATGTCTTCTGTGGAAAGTGTTGTACTCTTCTAATTGCTAAAAAAACCCCAAACAACCCCAAAACCTTTCCTTATTACCTGGTAATAAAAAAAAAATATTCAAGGCAGTTGAAGAGTCCATGTCCCAAAGAGCTTCCAAATTAAAATGACTTGTGACCTCACTAAACAAATTCTGGAATAAATGTGTTCTGTGCTGTTGGCTTACACTTAAAGCAGCTGCTCTTGAGTCTGTGGACTGCACAGGCTGTAATACAGATATGACATACATAGCTTATCTATTAAAAAAGCTTTATACAAGTCTCCATTAGTGATATAAACAGAATTTGTTCACCCCGACCTTTAAAAAACCAGTGTATTAGTGAAGTCACTAAATACCTTTTATTCAGTGTTCATCTTGATATTTTTAGAAAATAAAATTGACTGTACAGTTTGCTGCAAAATTTCCTTATAACCAGATGCTCTTTTGAGACCAGAGTCCTGCTGACTGGCACAAGAAGCATCTGGCCAGCTGTCAGGTTTGATTTGGCTCAGTGGAAACCAGCAGCAATAACAGAATGGAGGAAGGCTGCAATTACACTAGGCAGTAACCTCTCCAATTGCAATAGTTGGGAGCATAACCAAACACCCTTGACACCTGGTAAAAAAAAAGAGCTGATATAATGCTTGGTTCCTGCATTAGTGATAAAAGATTTCATATAGTTGTACCGACACTGCTTTGTCATCACCCCAAAAAAATCCTATAGGGGTTAAAAGTGGATACCTGAGAAGAAGGATATTCAGAGACAAATTAAAACAACCTGCATTTCCTCCCTAATCCTTTTTACTCACTACCTCATGCATAAGCTTTCAAATGTTTTATTCTGTCTGTTAATGACTCAGATTTGCAGCGTCCTTGTAAGACATTCTTTTGGAACTTTTTGGACTTTGCTTAAAGTGGTTGAATTCTCACAGGACAGAAAACTAAGACTTTAAAGAAAAATAGGCTGGAAGGAATCTTTCTGCTGCCTTCAGTGAGAGCTGGCACCAGCTGCAGTCAGCTGGCACGTGGTGGACTCCATGGCAGTATGTACATGTCACTTGTTTGTTGTCAGCTCACACTGACACTAACCAGACTGCAAGGTGAGAAAATACAGAGGGAGAGGGGAAACAACATATCCATAATACTTCTGTCTGCCATCTTACTCATCTACTTCTCTTTATATTTGAAGGCCATTCTACTCTATGGTATTGAGAACACCTGTATAAATACATGGTTATTTAATCTGTAAGAGTGCAAGAGGTCAAAAGGATTTTAAAGAACAGAGCTTCCGAAGACAGCAGGAATGCAAAATACCACCAAATTATCTTTCAGAAATCTAGGTCCACAACCCAAACCTAAACTGAACTGCTTCATGCTTAACCAGATTTCAGTCTGTCACAGAGCCAATGGCAGCATAATAACTTCATTGAGAGCATGTGCAAAAGTGCAAGAGACTGCAAACTTCCTCTTGTCCCACAGGAAGGGAATACTACTCTTTCAGTAGAAATACTACATTTTTTTCTGAGTAATGTAAC
This sequence comes from Manacus vitellinus, assembly GCF_001715985.3. Lineage (NCBI taxonomy): Eukaryota > Metazoa > Chordata > Aves > Passeriformes > Pipridae > Manacus > Manacus vitellinus. The sequence continues at coordinate 44,761,477 of NW_021940208.1, read as the reverse complement.
CTGGAGGATGTTAAATTCCTTGCAGAAGAAACAGAATTTTAAAACTCCTGGAAAGCTTAGATAAATATAGAACTTGGGCAAAGAACAAGATTTTCCCCTCTAAAGAGCAAATTTATACCTTAAAAAAAATAGATAGCTTTCAAACTACAGATATATTATGATAAAACTATTTGCCTACTGCTATGTATGTGGACTGTTTTAACTTTAATAGATAATAACTCTGTTATGCAAACAAACACACATCCCTGTACATCTCCACTGAATGTGTAAGTAGCACACTGGTATTTTTCCTTGCCACTAATTGAATATTGTTTTTAATTTGAATATCCTGGACTGTTCTAAACACTCTTCCTTTACATATATAGATGCATAATTCTTTGACAGTCATGCTGGAACAACTGTTTAAAAAGTCTTCAGGAAAGGCTGTGAAACAAGCCTGCATTCCTGAGGTCTAGTTAATGGAGACTGTGCTTCAGTGGTGCCACTGCCATTGACATAAAGACTTGGTGTTTTCTATGGTTAAGCATGCAAGTGGTTAGATAATACTCAAACCCTCATTACTTTTATTTATTAGCACTAAAAAGTCAAAGAAAAATTACACCTGTCTTGTTTAATATCATCTCTTACTATGCTTGTTTACTTTAGGTGCTAAAATGCTCATGACAGGACACTATCATTGCATTTCTTTCAGGGCAATGCACACTGAAAGTTTGGATTGACTCTGCTATGTATCATAACTCATTGGGAAAGCAGAAAGACTTCCCCAGACTGATAAGACTTAACATTCTCTTGAATGATTGGGACCACTGAGCTTTCTCAAAAAAAATATTACATGTTCACATTATATGACTGAATTTTCATTAACTCCTTCACAGAAAAAAAAAAAAGAAAATGAAGGATGGAGGGAAGCTCCAGGGGTCATCTGGACCAATTGTTCTGCTCAAGCAGGGCCACCAAGAGATGGTTGCCCAGGACTATGTCCAGACAGCTTTTGAAAATCTCCAAGAATGATGAATGCACAACCTATGTGGGCAAGCTGTGGAAGTGATCAATCACCCTCACAATCAAAAAGTGTTTCCTGATGTTGAGAGGGAACCCCCTGCCCTTCAGTTTCTGCCCATTGACTCTGGTCCTGTCACTGGGCATCACTGAAAAGAGACTGGCTCTGTCCTTTTTACACCCTCCCTTCAGGTTTTTATATACATTGAAGACATTTCCCCTAAGCCTTCTCTTCCCCTGGATGAACAGTTCTAGCTCCTCAGACTTTCCTCAAATGTGAAATGTTCCTGACCTTTAATCACTTTTGTAGCCCTTGACTGTTGTCTCTCCAGTATGTCCGTGTCCTCTGTAGCATATAACCTGTATGAAAAGTTCAGTAGGTTTTTGGTATGCAATCATATTTAAAATATTAAAATTTTTACAAAAATGTTATATATGAATTTTAAAAAATCTGAATAAATCACTTGAAAATTAAAAGACAGAAAAACAAATATGTCAATCAAAATTACATAGCAGCTAGATGTTCTGTAATCTGCTATTGGTTTGAGGTTTTACAGAAAAAAAATTAAAGTTGTAAAAGATAATAGAAATACTACGTCGTATTTTTTCTAGAATGGATTCTATTAAGCAAAGAATAAAGTGTCTGTTCACACTCTCTTAATGGTTTAAACCATTGGATCAATAGCGACGGATAAAACTAAACCACTTAAGAAGGTATTGCATTAATAAAATCCCTTGCACCTGTCTCTGTAAAAGGGGATAAACACAGCAGATTTTCAGGGGGTGATTAAGAGAGCGTCGGGTTGCAGTGAAAGGCTTAAAGGGGACAAATTAGCCTTTGCTGTACATGGAGATAAGGCAAAGGGCTGCAAGGCTGAGCTACACATTACAAGCTTTTACAGGCTGATTAAAAGGTTTTGGGTTTTTTAAAGATGCCATGGGGATATCATATGACAAAACATCTTGAGGCTGTTTATATAACTAATAAAAAAAGATGGTAAACTACTGTGCTGGAGCTACCCTTAGGGCTGCTTGTTGATCTTATTTATTGCATCCAGAATTACATTTGATTCATAGCTGTTCTCGTATTCATTCTGTAGAAAGTCTTCTGGGACACGTGGGGAAAATGTGAGGATTCAGTATGATTTTATTGCATTTTAATATGAAAATATACTAGTTGCAATACTTCTATGAGCTTGTTAGTTTATAAATACGATCAAGTCTCAACCACTGAATCCCCTATGTTCATTCCCTTCACATTCTTATTAATTTTCAGATGGCAGTTGTCTTCAGAGTTTCACAGAACTCTGGGCCAAGAAAACCCTTTTATCACCTTATCTCACTTCTTAGAGATGGATATCCACACAATTTTACCCCTATGTTGTCACGACTAACTTTTTGTGGTTAGAATAAGCAAGCGCTGAGGGAGATCTGGCTCACCATATGTATCACAAAAGGTTATCAGGTTAACTACCGAGTAACAGGTCTTTGTAAGTATTTAGAGATAGTTCTAAAAGAGAATCAGAAAATGGCAGTAAATAGTCAATTTTCACTGTAGGTGTACAACATCAACGATAGTCCATAAGAGTATGTGTTGGGCTCCATAATATTCAACATATTCATAAGTGACCTAAAATATAGGTGAAAAACAAAGTGAAAATAATGTTAATGATACTGAGCCATCTGAAGTAGCAAAGACCAGGGCCAATTATGAAGGATCCAACAAAGAATCTTAGGATATTAGGGAAGAAAATAACTACCAAAATGAAGACAAGTTTAGATAAAGTGATGTTCATAGCAAAGAATCATCTTACATTCTGAATTCTGAGTGAAACACTATCAATTAGAGAAATGATCTTGAGGCTATACCAGAGAAAACCCTTAAGATATTAGGTGAATCTCAGTAACAATAACTACTGAGTTTTTAGAAATGAAACACAGTATAATATGGAGAATGTCATTATAAAGCTGTACAAAGCATTTTGCTTTCTGTCTGTACTGTAGGTACCCAGAAAACAAAATGATATAGAGGAATTGGATGAGGTTAAGAGAAGGGCAACAAAGAATATGAAAAGCATGAAACAATGTCTTTACAAGGAATAAATAAGTAGCCTGGGACTCTTCTGCTTGAAAAAGAAATGACTGAGGGGGAAATGATAGAGCATGTAGAGAACTGATCTATTGTTCTCTGCCCCTTGACAGCAAAGGAACTAGTAGGCATCAAATGAAGCTGTCAGTTGTCAGGTTCAAAACATGGTTACAGATAGACTGTGCCTCACTTTGACACAGTGTTATGGATGATAAAAATGTAAATGGGCTCATAGGAGGACTAGACAAATTCATGTCAGAAAAATCCATACAAACCTTTTCTGCCTCAGGTAGTCTAGTAGGCTAGAAGAAGTATTTCCATATGCTGTTGTGGTTTTTCTCTGGACATTTGCTTTTAGTACCTTTTGGAAAAAAGACCTTGTGCCAACTTAATCTTTAGTTAATCTTGTTTGATGTCCTAGTATCAATTGCCCCAGTGATGCCAATGTCTACAAAACCTAACAAGACAGATGCCAGAAAAGAATTAAGACAGTAAAGGCATTTATTGAAAACAAAGGAAAAAACCTCATCCTTTCTCTCCTTTTTGAACTGTCTTTAGTAAATTGTTGTACCTAAGGTTATCTTTAAAATCACTTTATACCTATAGGATAAAATTTTGTAGTCTAATATAGGTAATCATTTACCCAACCAAATTTTCAATCAAATACATTGTATTGTAGGAATTTGAGAGATTAATAACATAGTATACATGAGACAAAGAAATCAAATATCTTCTGACTTCAGCTGTGGGTGACATGGAAGAGTACAATTGTAGAAAAGTGACTCAAGTGGGCATAAGGTTTGACCTGCCCTACTTCTAAAAATGCAGATGTTTACATGTGAGCTATACTTGTCTAAATTACCACTATAGTCAACACAGACTCAAGGAATACCTCCAGAAGGAGTAAGGGAGTGATTCAATGATAGTATTTAATAGAATAAATGGAATAATTCCAGTTGGAAAGGATCTACAATGACCCCTTAGTCCAAATGCCTGACAAATTCAGGGTTGACCAGGTTAAAGAATGCTATTAAGGGCTTTGGCCAAATGCCTCTTAAACACTGAGGTATTACCCACCTCCCTAGGATGCCTGTTTCGGGGTTTGACCTATTTCTCAATAAAAAAAATGTTTCTCAATATTCAGTCTGAACCTTCCCATGTACAACTTTGATCATTCCCATGCATATCCTGTCACTGGATCTCAGGGAGAAGAGATCAGTGCCTCCCTCTCCGCTACACCTCCTCAGGAAGCTGTAGAGAACAGTGAAGTGGTTCCCCAGACTCCTTTTCTCCAAACTAGACAAGCTCAAAGTCCTCAGTCAGTCCTCACAAGACATAATTTTCAGTCCTTTCAACGGCTTTGTTGCCCTCCTCTGGATGCAATCAAGGACCCCAACATCCTCCTCAAATTGTGGGGCCCAGGTCTGCACAGAGTACTTGAGGTGAGGCTGCACCGATGCTGAATACAGCGTTGGTGTATTCTTTTGACTGGCTCTTGATGCTTTGTTTGATGCACCCCAGGATGGGATTTGCCCTCCTGGCTGCCAGGATACACAGCTTACTCACACTGATCCTGCTGCCAACCAGCACCCCCAGATCCCTTTCTGCAGGGTTGCTCTGCAGCCACTACTCTCCCAATTTTCACTTGTGCCCAGCATTACTCTGTCCCAGGTGCAGAATCTGGCATTTAGACTTGTTAAATTTCATCCTATTAATCATAGCCCAATGCTCCAGTGTATCCAGATCTCTCTGCAAGACCTTTTGTCCCTCAAGAGTGTCAACAGCAATTCTCATTTTGGTATCATCAGCAAACTTGCTGATGGTGTGTTCAGGTCCTGCATCCAGATTGTCAGTAAATACATTGAACAGGTCTGGCCCCCAGGACTGAGCCCCCAGGAGCACTGCCAGTGACTGATCACCAGCCAGAAGTAGCCCCACTCACTACAAGCCTTTGAGCTCTGCCCCTCAGCCAGTTCTTCACACATCAGGTACAGTATTAGTAACATGTAAACATTTGTAAATGGATATAAAAATAGACAAACACCTAAAAACTATAATTCTAAATATTTACAGTGTACTTAGGGTTGACTCAAAATTCCACTGTGATAACATAAAATGTATTTTCATATTTCAAAATTCATTGTAAATACTTTAAGTATATTTGAAAGCTATGTGTAATGAAAATGGCATTTTCTGAAAATGAAGTAAGGATTGTTGTAGTAGTTTGTATCAAGTTAGAATAAACCTTGACACATTCAAAATCAAATAAAGAGATATAAAAGCCATCTCATTATTCAGTAAGCCATTTATAATGAAATACGCATCTTTTTAAAATAAAGAGAATGCATTAGCAGTAGTTATGTTAAAATTATTCATTTCTCTAAACCTGTTGTAAGTTATGGATGTTTATAAATGTATTAACTTGTCTTAAGTCATTGACAGACAATCCTTTAAGACACTCTGAGAAATCTATTTCTGATTTAAGTCTATTATCTTCTCCAGTTAAACCAAGACTGTGTAACATTTTAAAATGGCACAATTAATACTTGGAATTAATACTCCTTATTTTAAAAATCTATTAAATATGAAAGTTAGAAAACATTTTTGAATTATTTATAACAAGGAAGATAATGCATTGTACTTTGAAAACAAATAATTTTTCTGTCATAATTTTCATGCTATGAAATTTTACACCTCTGAAGGATTCATATAGTGTTGATAAATTTTAAGATTCTGATGTCAAGATACTCTGGAATATCTTCTGATTCCTTATAAAAGTACAGAATGTTTGCTATGTTCTTTATTTGAACATGCAGTCTTCACTTGCCAAAGTAATGAATCCACAATATTTGTAAAGCTGCCTTGAGAACCTTGGAAAATGATACAGAAAACTGGAATACGTCACTTTTTATTAGGTGACTGCTGAATATACCCACAAGTTTCTGTCTCTTTTTATGGCACAATATAATTTATGACTTTTACATTTTGTTACAGATATTGTATATTAATAGGACTGGAAGAACATTTTGTGGATTACCATGCAGGCAGAATTTCAGGAACTGGATGCTGTGAAAATGCTTCAGGGCTATATTTCCATGCTAGGGTTGCCTGCCATGGGAGATAGATCTTTGTTCTGCCCAAGCCCTGGAAGTGCTGTTTGGAAGGCCTCACCTAGAGGCTCTGCAAAGACGTGTCTGCCAGGGGGCTGTTTGCCGCTGGCCAACACAAGCATCTCAGACTTAAGAGTGAGGAACTTGCAGGAGTACAGGAATAGGCAGGTATTATACTGTGAGCTCCCAAAAGGTAGCATACCTTATGTTTGTTGTATCCAAGATACACCCTTACTGAGTTGTTTTTTTCATGTTGTTTTCCATCTTCTACTTCCTGTCTAGAGACTTTTTTATGCATGGCCCTGGGACTGAGATAAAAGTCGCAATAAGGCAGAGACAGAAGGAACGGGTTCAGTGCTCTACATACGTTTTGAGAAAGGTATTGCTGCTCTTTATAGAATAGGAGTCACAGATTTATTTATAAAAAGGAAGAAAAAGGAATATTTCAGTCAAGGAAGAAGTGGTATCACACAAATGTAATATGTAATTTTTTCATAGAGCTGATAGGTTCAGCCCTATTCCTTGTAAAACTATCATAACCTAGATCTCACGTATTACTGACTCTATACATTTAATTCAATTTTAATAACAGGAATTGTGCAAAGGATAAGCACTCTTTGTGTTCTACACTTCTAGTTTCCTTTCATAAATTGCATCTCTGATTTTGTTCTCCACGTACTAGGTCAGAATTATGTCTTCCTGATTTCCTTCTTCCTGCCTCAAAGGCTACTGAGGAAAATGTAGGGATTTCATAGCTTACCTGTTGCTGAAAAGTGCATGGGGAACGTCATTAGTATTTATCCTCTGTAATACATTGAATAATCAGGGAAGTAACTTTCCTCCCAACCCTCCCTCAGTAGATTTAAAATTAAATGGCAGCAAAGAGATACTCAAAGAATTTTGTTACCAGTTTCACCAGTACAATATTGGCATACGGACTTAGATAAAAAGCAGGGAATTATTTTCCTAAATTGCTGTCATAGTGAAAAAACATTTTCTTTAGATAGCTTGGACCGGCTATGTATCACTAAGCTGTGAATGATGGGGTTTTACCTACATTGCTCTTTCAAAGGTAAAGATATAATAAATGCCAAAAATGCATATTTGTCTTAACTAGGTCTGTATCTTGAATCTTAGAGAAAGAGGGGAAGTAGTGTTATTTTATAGTGTCTTAATTATGGTATAATTTCATGCTGAACCCCTACAGCATCAGGCACTGCTGTGACAACATTAAAGTCCTTTTGTGATATCTGTGTGGTGAAAGGTGGCAAAAAAAATCATATACTTCTTTTATTTTAAGTGATTCTATTTTAGGGAAGGAAGTATATGATAAGTGCAGATTGACTGAGCTCCTCTGTAATGCAGATGATCAAGAATCACTTGAAGGATGTGAAAGATGTTCATCTTTAAGGACTGTATATATCATAATGAGACTAAGGGTGTAAAAGGAAAAACTAAGAAAACAGTGAAAGGTGGGATTAATCTCATCCATCCTAAAAATACATATTATAGACATAATATGTCATTGACATCTACATATTGATTAATTGTTTTGATTCCACCTATATTTATTGAAAGAAAGACTTCTGGTTACAGTTCAGTTTACTAAGCAAAATAATAAAGTCACTTGACATCTCAGGCTAGGTGATGTGAATCCTGTCTAATCAGTCGCATTAAAAATTTTAGTGGTCATTGCATCTAGTTTAAGAGGGAGACAAATTAATGTGGAGAATAAGTGAAACAGTAAATAAACAACTTCTGTAAATTACTTTCAGGAGCGTTCTCAGCATGTGTGGGAGTTTGCAAGCTGGCATGAGCCAGACCTGATGAGGAGCAGGTAAACAATGAAATTATATGGACAATCACTGGACGGTGCTCGAGCCTGTTCACAGACCCTGATTTGCATACTAGTGGAGATATGGCTAAAGATTCCTCCAGACTAGAGTTAGACTCCAGAGCATGCACAAATACACTGACAAAAAAAAAAAAAGAGATTTTGAAGTTAGGACACTGAATGAATCTGCAGTGAACTGCAGCTAATATCTGTGCCCTATCTTCAGACTATGGATGGTTTCCTTAAGTCCATACAAAGTTTCTTTCACAATATTCCATTACTTGGGTTTTTGTTGCGGAGAATGAGAGTTTAACAGATGCACATTTCTGTTATGGATTATTTCTTCTTGATAATCTGAGATACAAATCCATGTGATCATAGATTAGCATCCGGAAAAAAGCACAATTGCAACACAGACAAATTCAGTCTGGTCCTGTCTATCATCTCCCAAAGGAACTCACAAGGGATAACAACCTGGGGAAATGTTATCTTTTTGCTTACCTCAGTGAAGAAGGCTAAATGACTCTGCACAGCCTGGCTCAAATATGTGCCACACAGAAAAAAAATTGAGGTTTTGATTTCATAATGCATATATGGTCAATGGCTCTTTTTTGTCAGTTAGGCTTTCTTTGTGAAGTGGTCTTTCCTTTTAGGAATGGACTCCGGCTAAATCTAGATATTTGAATAACAGAGTCTTAGCTCCTTCTTTGGTATGCCTCTGATACAAAGATGTTTCATTCCATTTCATTAATGTTATTTTGCAATTTACTTTCTTTACATATGCACTCTCATTAAAAAGAAACCAGATATGTATTTGGAAAATGTTAATAACTAAATGATATTTCTATTTGCTTAATTCTGAAAAGTAGATAAGGAAGAAATAGCTAGTGATAATTACCAAATTTCAATATTTATAGAAACCAGGCACTTGTGTAGATAATAAGACAATTCTCAATGTACTTTGATGATGATGAAGTGCCAGTTTTCTGTAAATATTGAAATAAGGTAATTATTACTTGAACTATTCATTATTTATCTGGTTTCAAATCACAATACAGTCAAATTGCCATTTTTTCATGTGAAGCTAAAAATAAGTATTGTATTAACCTTTTATATACTTTCGTTTTAGAAGTAGCTTGAAAAGTGTTTCACAAGATGTATTGAGATAGAATCTCTATACACACAAGTAAGGAAAAATTTGTTGATTTAGTTTTGAAGTTAAGAAATGAGGTTTCCTGTAAAATGAACTATCCAATAGCTATTTAGTCTCTGATCCTGCAAACACAGACAAAGATAAATCTATTTGCCATTTATGTACACAGATCTAGGTAAATAAGAGCATAGGACATATCCTGAGTCATTAAGTGTTGTACTTTACATGCCTGCAACTAGGTTAGTCAATCTGAAAAGCATGTAGACTCTTTTTAAACCAACTACCTTTGTTGTTTCTGCTAATTTGATGAGAAGGCTGTTTCAGAACCTACTTGTTCAGAAAGGAAACTTCTAATTTACCCTTAACATTAATCCTGAGTGCTTGATAAATATTTATTCTCATGCAATTATTGCCAAACACATATGAGACATTTGCAAGAATAAATCTTGACTTGTACTATACAAGAACTATATATTAGATTTGTTCTTTATACAGTTTAAAATACAAAAAAATTAAATAAAGTATAATTTTCATAGGTACTAAGACACTACATCCCTCTCTATATGTACTTATTTTCAGGATTTCTGATAATGCATCAAGCTGTACACAGAACTGCTTGCAGATAATAATTTGGAAATATATGAAGTAGAGAAGTACTGAAATGCATATTAGCACACCAAACAAAAATTTTACTTATGACAAAGTGATGCCAACAAAACATTAACCTTTGTATTATTTTAGTGTCTTAGTATACTGCACTCAGACTTATATTCTATTCTTTAAGACCATACATAGCACATTCATTTATGTCCAGATCCAACAGTATATTTCTCCTAAAGATTCGAACGCTTAAAAATAGGAACTATAGCTGACTCTTACGAGATTTTATGGACATGGGCTTTTTTAGTTTCTGGCAACAGTTTTGATGACAGAGGTGGGATTTGTGCATCTAAACACAGGCAATTAACCCCACAGTGCCCAAAATATCTGCCCAAAGCTGACCAGTATCACACAGGGTTTATGACTGGACCATACTCTGCTGACTCAGCAGCTAGAGACATAGACCACAGGCTCTAAAAAAATAAATGACTTCAAACAATATACACGATACAGAAATAAAATCTTGTGGTTATTATATGCAAGGGGTGATAGCTTTCTTGTAAAACAAAACAAAACAAAACAAAACAAGAAACAGTACAAGAGTAATATTACCACATTTCCAGCACTTAAAAACTGACAGCTTCAAGGTATTAATCTTAAGCATTACTGTGTAATTTTTACTCCTTTTACATTGTTTAAATGATTAAAATTCTGGTTCCACATGGACTTCCTGCAGCTGAGATTTGTACCAGATCCTACCAACTTCAGATAAGGATCCTAACTGTTCATAGTATAGTTGTAGCCCTATAGTTCACTACAGCATGTGTATTATTAAAGCACACATAAAACATACTGTACACCCATCAGAATCAGAATCATTATTTTTATAGCATGTTGGTTTTAAATGTAGTATGACAAAGAGGATAGGTATGAATAACTGTATTAAAAGAGATAGGTAGCACTGTTGTGTGCTCTTTCTTGTGCCTCTTTCATTGTTATGATATCAAATTTTTATTTAATACCTCTGCAATTATTTCAAGCCTTACAGACACCTATCTGCTTTTCTAACTCAGAAAATGCAAAGCTTAAGAGTTTGTAGAAATGTAACAAACTGTGACTTGGGAGTTTGCATAACACTGAGCAGAAAGGATATTCTTTTAATGGACTATCCCCAAGAAAGATATTATTTAGATGTATCCAAGCCACTAAATTTACATTATTTCCATCTTCCAGACATATACTTGACCTTTTATGTTTGTTCATGTTCATATGTTACATTCAAAAATATGAATTTTCTAAGCATGCATATGAGACAAGAGTAATAGGTAGTGTTTCTCTGGGTTCAGTCATGGGCACCAGGGAAATGTTCAGGCTCAGTTCCATCCTTTCTGTGTCAACAAATCTAGACACCAGCATGCATATTAACCGATGAAGTGAAAGTGCTCATCTCTCTCTATTTCTAGGTGAGGAAGCAAGCAGCATAAGGTAGATTCAATGTGCACCATCTGATGGAATTGACTGAACATGCAGACTTGCTGCAGACAGACTTCAGATATGATCTGTAAATTAAATTGCTGTAAAAGGGTGGTCATGTCTCTATAGCAACATCTATCTCTGAAAATTAAAGCATAAATATCTATAGGTAATCAAATCTTAAATCAAAATTTTCTTCATCTAATTTATTGCAACAGAAATGTGGTAAGTATTATATCCTATATTTTTAATATATAAAAAATTATGCTTATTGATTTGTCAAGGTTAAGTTTTAATTGTAAGGGGTTTTTTTAAGAGTAAGTGTATGGGAAGGAATCAGAAATTTTCTCATTGTTTCTTCACTGGAGACACATAAAGTTGAATTAGCTCCTTGAAATTAGTCCTAACCCCTTTAGTCATGTCTGTACTTGTACATAAAAGAGGAAGGAGAAACACTGAGCAGGGTTTGCACATACTGACTCTGTCAGATCCTGGCTTGGTCCTGGCCCTTCTGATCAACATGCTTCTGCACAATGCTCAGGCACAGTTCAAGGGAAACTACTTGGAAGAAATAACTATTTATGGGCAGTTTTGTTCAAAACTGGCATCCTGTCACCCTTGCCAGTCCTCCAAAACTATTATAGCAGTCTTTGCACCTTCAGCTGTTCCAATACCTTGTGCCATATCCATCCTGCACACCTTTTCCTATCCTCAGTTTCATGCTGTGAAAGATCTCACTGTGATGAGCTACAAGACAGTCTTCATACTACCATAGGAAAAAAATGCACAAAAGATAGTTGCCATTTTCAGGACCAGAAGAGGTCCAGGGTTAGAAGCTATGAAGATAGAACACAACAAATATGTTTTTCCTCGGTCTTCAAGACCAGAAAAAAAAAAGATTATGTGCCTTATCTATTAGCAGTTTGCTCAAATACTGTTGATTCTCTTCTTTAGCTTCCAGTCTACTCTAGTCTTTATAAAGAAGACCATTTATTATCATGCTTGTGTGTCCTTGTTTACAATGCAAATTAAAACAGTTGTGCTGCACTGATTTCAGATCTCGTGAAGGTGTTTGTAGGCCCATGTCAAAAAATACTGCTATCAGTTCTTCCTAAAAAATTCAATTAAAGCTATCTTCTTCACAAGCTTTATTTTGTTCCCCAAACTGCTTCTATGATGAACATGTATATTCATAATATTTCAGGTTTCTGTTTTGATAATAAATATATACAGATATCTGTTAAAAATCAGTAACAGAAATACTATAGCTTATCATAAGGCAATTTTTAAAAAGATCAAAAGACATGAACTTCTTTGCCCTCTGCTTTTATAGTATCTCTTTTCCTATTAGCATATTTATTTCTGTAAAAAACAGAACCTTTCTCAAAGCTTCATATATTTACTGTTACTGGATCTATCAGGGGACAACATTGCCACCTTTTCTTACTGGATTTTTATGAAAGAATAAACATATTACACTGAAAGAAATGAGACAAACATTGTGGTCTGTAATTTTTCCAACACCCGCTTTATTCCCTTAGTTTCCTCTGAAAACTCTTTGCAACATGAGCATATAATTATTGGTAATCCTGTTAGACTGAATATACTTCATGCATGACAATCTCTTCAGTGTCTCACTTCCATCTGGGATTTCTTCATCAGAATACACCTGAAACTTCATTTCATTTCATAACTTAAAAGAATGTTCCATTTTTAACATTCTTCATCTAATATCAAACACTACTTTTCTCCTTGATTTTTTTCCAAAAAAACTTTGACTAAACAAAAAAATAAGGTTTTTGTTTTGTTTGTTTTTAAGTGAAATGTATGGTGTTTTCTAAATTTTAGACTGAATGTTAAGTGTTTTATGCATATACAGGCACATTTGACTAGCAAAACATTATCTGAAAAAGCTCCTAATAGAATGAAATTATGCTCATCATTATTGGAGATACAAATGAAGTTTTTTTGTTGGTCAAAAAATCAGGTAAGATACACAATTTCTTCTTTGGAATTTTTGTGCATTTTGAAGTGCTAGAGTTGTTGCTATGTTCTTTTATTTTCACATTACTGTTTTACAAAACTTTACAGTTAGCGGAAATCCAACTGCTCATTTGTTTTGCAAGCTTTTCTGATAAAAGAACGGTTCTTCAGGATAAGTAACAGCAGGAACTGTATTTTTACTATTTGTGAAGTACCACTTCCTTGCCAGAACAGATTGAACTTCAAAGCCTGACTAAAAGCACCATACATAGTTTATTTATTTGGAAGATATAAAAAATAAAAGCCAGACCTGGGGTTGCTACAATGGTATTTCAAATAAACTATAGTGACAGCCAAGTATTTGTCAAAGGCTGAATATGCTTTTCATCAGCCAAACTATTACTCTGTTCCTGAAGTTAGTAATTGATTGCTAACTTAACTGCTTTATTGCTGTTCAAACTGTGCACTGTATCCAGAGCACAGAAAAAAAGTACTCATATTTATGGATCTATTCCATCTTTTTATTTTCTTTAATAAGCAGTGTTTTTAATGGTTGCTTAATCAAAAATTCTAGTCAGACTCTTTTAATTGGTTTTTGACCTACATTCTATTATAGGCCTGATTAACAATTCCCTAATCAAAGCTGAAAAACATTCTTCTTTGTGTTCAATAATTTAGAGATCCATATGGGAGCTGTATTGTTGCTCTCAGTCTCAATGTGAATTTAGTTCATTCTATGCATGTAGTCTTGAGATTCACTTGAGCAAAAATAATTTCAAACTCAAAAAACCCCACCTAATACATCCAAAAATGCAATCAGTTTCTAAAATGTACTTCTTCATTGTTAAAGATATCTACAAATTCAACCACCATGTATTTTGCTAATTAGCAAAATAGCATGTTTGTTTTACAAGAAGCTCCTAGGACTAAGTCTTAGGATGATTACTTTGAACCATGTGTCCAGACTGCTTTTGAGGCTATCAAGTTCTAACAGGCAGGTTTAGGAAGGACATTCCCATTCACAAACAAGGCACAGAAGATGACAAATAACCCTTTCTTTAGCATCCTGCTTCCCTAGTGCCAGGAAAACAAGAGCAAGGTTTGGAAATATTTCCTGACCACAGAATGCTGCAGCATTGTGATTAAAGGTTTTTAGGGTCAAAGATCTGTTTAAATCCCACTGGTCTGTAAATCACATCATTCCTGTAGCCTCCAGAAAACAAAAGAGTGATGTGAACAGCTTAAAGACCACACAGTCTTTTCCCAGAGAAACAAATGCCCTATCACAGAGGGTATAGCTTACAGTATAGGTGAAGAGAAATGAGGAAGCTTGGAAAGCAACTCACTGATCTTAGAGGACTTTGTGACTTCTGCCCTATTGTGGACTTCTTGGTCATCCTGAAGCTCTTCCTAAATCAGGGACCCTACCATGACAAGAGCCTCTTGCTTTCCCTCCAGCCTTTTTCCTTTGCCCTTAATCCACACAGAAAATTGTTGTCTGGTTTCAGAAGTGCTTTATGTTTAGGGAATTCTTTCAGAAAGCATCTCGGTTGTCTTGCTGTTTATGCTCTCTTCAGTATACACACAGACAAGCACTATATATCTGATCACTGTCCTCTTGGTGATTCATTCAAACAGTTGAACAAGGACTTTTACAACTTATTGGGAAAAAACTCCAAACTGTGTTGTAGCTCAAACTGTCCCTCAGTGTATTGACAAGTAAAGAATTTGGAGGAAAACATGATAGTGCAGCCAAAACTTTCATCAAAAACTGCATGCACAAGGCTAAACCCAAGGTATTTAGTCTAATTTGCTGATGACTTTAGCTGCCTGGTGGGTTAAAGTAATACTCAAACCTTAGAATTACTTAATGAGCATTCTAAGACTATGGACGAGGGAACAAGTTCACTTGTTGATAATCCTGTGACGTATTTTTCACAGCCAGGGAATTTTATGTATCAGAATAGACTTTTTAAGGAATAGAAAATCTACCTTACATGCATATTCAGTGCGATGCCTGATGCTTTGTCAGGCAGTTTTCCTCAGGGAACTGTGTTGAAATTCATTATAAATATTCAGCTTCTGACATGTCTGCAGATAAATTAATACAATCCAGTAGGTAATTCCTCTTTTTCAAGAATCAGACACACTATTTTCATCACCAAGAAAATACAAAAGAGGCATATTTTTATATGCCTTGTGAATAGTGCATGAGAAGCAACACAAAGTGATTGAAGTTCTTTTAAACAGGTACTAGGACAGAAGATGAAAGCTGAAGAGATTTTGTGTCCTACATTGCCTTATAGTCATAATTTTCTGCAGAGTTTAAAATTGTAATGAGTTTATTCTCATTATGTACTTTTGTACACAAATATACACATCTACTGTTATGAAAATACATTTGGTCCTTAGTGTTATTTTCCTACACTGTGACAAGAGAAAAAATTTTCACATTTTTAACAAAATTAAAAGTCACATCTTGGGTGGTTATAGGGATTCTGATGGTATTTATAGAATCAACAGGGATAAAAAATAATATGAAATTCAGAATTAATCTTAAACTCAGAAGAAAGATTACACTAATAAAATTTAGACCCTATCAGGTAGGCATTATCAACACAAAGGTTATCACGATGTTGTTTGAATGTTTATACTAAAATCCCCAAATTGCATGCAAATGATAGAAACTGTCAGAGAAGATAAGTGAAAAACTCAGTGTGAAATGTACTTTTATGTCAAGGTTATAAAAGCTACCCATTTATGCACCATATTCACTATGTCTACAATAAATTAGATGCCATATAATTTAATCTAAAGCACACATTATGATTTCTGAAGCTAATGAAGGATCTGGGAAAAAAAACTTCAGAGAGTACACACAAAAATTGCCAAGAAATCACTAGGGGTCTTAAACTACAGAAGGAAGTGAACTGTAATTGCTTAAAATCTTTATGTAAATGTTTAGCTAAAATAAATGATAGAGACTACAAGCTCAAAGGACATTCCTTCCTATTGGGTTTAAAGGCAGGTTTAGATGCCAGCTGAGCAGGGTATGATCACTTTGGAATAGCAACTGTAGTGATACATTCTATTCAATTACATACTGAGAAAACACTTATTCCAATATGTGTCAAGTTTCAGTCAATGTGTGTCAAGTTTCAACCAGAGTGTAACCTTTCACGGAAGAAAGTTTCAATATTTTCAGACTATATAAATATAAAAAAGGAACTAAAAATATGTGTTGACAAGAAAGATGAGCATCTGAATTTCACCGTGGAATATGACTTTATGAGGTTAAATGTGGAATATTTTGGGGGGGAAAAAAGACAAACAAAAAATCAACAACAAAAAACCCCCACCAAACTCCAAAACCAAAACAACAGAAAAAGATACTAGTTTTCTTATCATTGTGCTAAAATAACCATGCTACCATTCCTTATGTATTATTTTATGAGCACCTCAATCATAGAACATTCAGAATTTTAAAAGATTAGCTGCTGGTAAAATGAATACATTAAGCAGAGAATATATATCCTCATCTGGATTACAATAGATTCTTTATTCTTCCTCAGTACTCTACATTTAAAGTGAATATTGTAACAAAGTGATGGTAAATTTGTAGAGATGTCATGAGTTGTCACTATTCCTGACCCTATTTTGGAAGTATATTACTGTCTTTATAGATGGAGAGATGACAGAAAAGAAAAAGATTAGGTAGGTATAGTATAACACAGATCATCCTATCTTTAGGCAGAATCACCACTTGCAGCCATCACAGCATTACCTTTGTGAGGACGGATGTTATCAGTATTGATCAATGTTGAAATTATAGAGATATTTCACTGGGTTCTCCAAGAGCTCAATACCTAATATTATTCCTCTGTTTTATCCTGAAAAATGGTGGATTTTGTAAGTAATGGCATTCTTGGTAGTATTTATGTCAGAAATGGTACAAACTCATTTAAAGCTCAGAGATGGTTCCAAGCCTTATCAGTTAGAGATATCAACTGAAAAATGAGAGCTGAGAATTCACCTCTTGTAACTTAGACAGTGCTGCTTAATATCCCTGTTTGAGATGGTAAGATGACATCCTAAATTGCCATACTCCATCTGCTTCCAGAGAGTGGGACATTTTACAGTGGAAATATGTGTAGATCATAGAAAAATAGAATGATTTGGGTTGGAAAGAACCCTAAAGATCATCTAGTTCCAGCTCTCCTGTCATAGGCAGGGAAACCTTCCACTAATCCAATCACAATGATAGGTTCCATTCTAAACACCTCTTTCAGTTTAAAACCACTGCCCCAGTCAAGCAGGTCCTCATCTTTCTCATCCTACAGGCCCTAGAGCTGGACACAGTACTCCAGCTGCATTCTCACAAGAGCAGAGTAGAAAAGAATCACCTCCCTCAACCTGCTGGCTGCAGCATATGATTTGTTCTCTGGGCTGTGAGCACACACTGCTGGCTCATACTCAGTTTTTAATCCATTAATACCTCCAAGTCCTTCTCCTCAGGATTTCTGTCAGTTCACTCATCACTCATCTTGTATCAATGTTTGTGACTCTCTATTCCAGGTGCAGGACTTTGCACTTGGCCTTATTGAACCCCATGAAGTTTGCACAGGCTCTCAAGTCTGTCAAGCTCCTTAAAGATATCCCATCCCTCTAGCATGTCAACCACGCCACACAACTTGGCGTCATCAGCAAACTTGCTGAGGGGATCCTCAATCCCACTGTCTGTTTCCCCAACAAAGCTGTTAAAATAAAAAAAAAAAATATATTTCTATGTGCTGGGATTTATAGTAAGTATGAGGTCTACTATTGTGATAAAACCTTTACCTTTCTTAATCTTTTTCTTCAGAGACACAAAACATTCTTTTCTCTTTGCTTTCTGCTCCTCTTCAGGCATCTGTTTTGTTGATTTCCTCTTTAAAAAAAAATAATTGAAGTTTATTCTAAATGAGAGAAATCTAGGTTTAAGAATTCTGGATATAAGAGTTCATTTAGTACTTGAAACTCAGGTGACAGGTCTTTGAAATCAGTGTTTGAATAGAAATAATATCGAAATGTATTTAAAAAAGTAGTTCTTGGGGAAACAAAAATACTTTGTTGATGTTTTTACAGTCAATAACTGGAGTTTTACAAAAACTGAGGAAAACAAAATATTTACTGCTCAGTCCATCTATATCAGTTTTTTCCTATTTATTTAGCAAGAAAAGCTGTCAAATTTCATGTAAGTATAGAAATGAAGAATACAAAATCCTTTATCTTTAATATAACTTTGTTTGGACTGTTCTTTAGTTTCAGCTATTTCACATTAATGGCTACATTTTCTTAACTCCCAGTAGTCCAGATGGAACACCTCATACCAGTGGGATGAAACTGAACATGGAGTCTCTTTGCAGAAATCTTTTCTGCTTGGAGTTGGTAGGTACTACATTTTTCATAAATCACATACAGGCCATACTAATTTTTCTTCCCCATGCGTCAAATATTTTTCCACACAATTTACATATCTTTAACTCTAAAAAGAAGACATCATGTATTATGTGTTTAACTGAGAATAAAAAATAGAAAGAGATACCATCAAACTTCTGGACTAACAGTCTAAGGGTTTAAGTCTGTTTATAGTTCTATAAAGAGCATATTGGATTTAGTTTAATGGCACAATAAGAACATTTCCCACAGACGTGTCACAGTCAATATCATAAAGTGGTATATAATATATCATAAGTGTAAATGGTAAAATAATAGTGAGAAATTTACTTTATCAATTTAATTAATGTTATATATATTTTTAATAGCAGATTGAACAGTTGTGGAAAAGCCATTTATATTAAGAGAATTTGGGTGCATTGTAAAGCTCCCCTGCACACCCAAATACAATTACTTGTGATTAAAACAAAATATATTAGATAATTTTTGTTCAAAATTGGTATATTATCTTAAAATTGCTAAACACTAGCTCTGTGACCAATTTTATGTCTTCAAAGATGATATATATGAGTTAATATCAGAATACTCTTCTTAATTTTGACTATTATGTCAGTAAATAAGAAAGGTATACTTTCTTGTACAGTTTCATAAAATGTTCCCTTTTTTTAATGTTAGTGCATGCCAACTTTTCGAGACTAAGATATGAGTCCTCCATGCTAGATGTGCTACACAGGTAAGTGGAAAAACATCCAAAGCAATGTCTTGCCTAATTAAAGTTGATAATAAGAAGTATATTTTAAGCATTGTGAAACTAGTGAACTAGAGAAGAAACATGGGTTATAAAGGTTACTTCTTTAAACATTAAGAGAAAAGCTGTCCAATTTCAAATTTTATTGACATTTGATCATAAAGCACATTAACAGCTAGACTGTTATAGAACTGGGAACATGTCTTATTGCAATATGAATGGTATCTTCAGTAATACATCCCACAACAGAAACACCTCTGAATGTCAGAAAGCTTCACATTCAGTGAGTTTTTAATGGACAGGTGTATTTTACAGTAAATTTTTCCATTTATTGAGATAACTGACTATGGGTTGTGGGCAGAAGCTAAAGTGGGATCACAACTCACAGAAAGACATACATATACTTGCTTAAGAAAAGGAAAAAGTCTTCAAAATTTTTCACACAGAAACAATCTCTCTTCTCCCCTTCCACCCAGGTAGGTATCATGAATTTAGTCTAGTTAGCCTAACTGTTAGCAAAGAGCAGTGTAACAACTCTTTTTTAGTAGAGGTAAACAAAATATAAAAATCCATCTGTTCCAAACAACAGAATATTTGAGTTCAAGGATATAGATAGCCAAACTATAAAAGCAACCTGCTGATCATCAAGTGCAACCATGTCTTGGACTATCCGGCACAAGCAGACTCTGACACAACACTGCAATTTGGAAAAGGAGTGTGATTTGATCAGACTAATCGTCAATGAGATATTTTCTACCCAGCCCTATAAATGAGGACAATCAAGAATACTCAGAGATGCCAGAGGAAGATATTCCAGCAGGGACCCAGAAAAAGGAGATCCTGTGAAACTGAAGGGAACTGTGCAGCAGGATGTGGGACCACGACCATGACTCCAACACCTCAGCCCCTGTGGCCCAGTTCAAGAAATGCACATCACATAGCTGGGACTGCTGTGCTACATGAACATTGAGTAATTCATAAAGTTACATATATCTATGATTAAAGTATTTTGGTATCCACATGCATTGAGTATCCACACTGTGGTTTGGTCTTAAACCACAAGAACCGGGTTTCCATTGCCTTCTTTTTTTTTTTTTTTTAACACTAATGAGAAAATTAAATGGGAATTTTAATAAGCAATGGTTCAAGATTTTCTGCTTTCCTGCTACATTAAGAAACACATCCATTACATTTTAGAGAGCTGCTGCTCTTTATAGGCTGAAGAAGTGAGACTGAGCAGGGTCAGAGTATGCAGAACTACCTGCTCACTAGAACACTCCTCTGAGTACAGCTTCTGCACCTCATCTGTGTTACAAGTAGTTGCCAGTACACAACCTTAACCTTGCAGAAAACGTCCTAGCATCCTACTCAGGACTAGGTGTTTTCTGTCACCCAGCATTTCTCCTGGGCCTCTTGTGGGCTTAAGATATAATAATTATTCTGTGTACTTCTCCACATGTTCTGTTGCTCTGGAGAGCAGTGTAATGAAGCTTACCAAGCTAGGTTTTACTGCATGAAATGGAGGACAGTAGGCTTAATTCTTTGAAAGCTGAAAATGGAAACAGTACATGTTTCTGGAACACCTGTTTCTCCTTTTCAATTTCTTAATTAAGGTACAAAATTTGTCTAGAGTAGAAAATTTAAACAGAAAAAATTGCCTTCTCCAAGAACAGAGCAAAATCTTTGATGAGAAATATTTTGACCTGATTAGACAGGTAGAAAAGCATGTATTTAAATTTTCAATAAGGGACACATCCACTGGTAATGGAGGTGACTTAATTTTTTTTTTATTTCCCTCCTACTCCTTACCATCTACATATCCAACAAAACAAAAAAGTTCTAGTTTAGAGAACAGTGGCCCAGTAAAAATGCAAATGAAAGCTTATGCCAAAAGTGCAAATACTCTGCCCTGACCTTTGAAGCACATTACCAACTTGTTATGAGAACTCACTGCATGAACTTGAGCTTGGTACCAGGTGTCTCTTGTTATGATGTCGAGTTTAAACACAGGATAATAGCAAGTGCCTTGAAAACGTATTTGAAAACAGAGGACCTAGATCTACAAACAACCCATAGATGGTCAGTTGATTACTGGTCATTGAAGAAGTACAACGTTGACAGTGGAGAAAACACTGCTTTCAGCATACTAAAGAAAAGAAACAGATAAGTAAGAAAAAATAGCTAAGCAACAGGACAAGGCATCTGCCTATGAAAGTAACACCCTCACTGTGCATTGCAGTCTAGTGGGCAGAGACTAAAGGCTAAAACTGCCAAGAAGCACAAACATTGTATAAAATGACAGGATTTGGAATGGGGGTATGGAGACAGAAGTATTTATAACAGGAATTGTTCCTGCAGAATTGATGTGAGATCACTGGATTAGTGAGGGACCTGTCTTTTGCTGCCTGCTCCAAGAGCAGCAGCTCTCCCTCTCTCTGCCTGTTGCAGGAGCCCTTCATTCTTTTGACCTGCTAAGGCTGTTGTCCAGGATTGTGCGTGGAAGGGTATGGGAGGGTGTACATGTGCATTCACATGTGTGTGTCTCTCCTTCCCTGTAACACTAACTTGCTAGTAAAACCTTATTCCACATAAACAGTTCTATCATTTCCTCCGCTACCCTTTACCTTACTCTGTTCTCTTCATGTATCCTCATATCATATAGTTGGACAGTGCCTAGACTATTTTATAACTATTTTATAACCTATTTTTTTGAATCCTAGCACCAGTCAAAATATTCTACATGCTGTATGCCAGGAACATGTTAGGAATAGGTGACTGTATGTATATCTGTCAGTCAGTTCGGTATTTTCTAATCAGTGGTGTAACTGCTATCCTAATCTTTGTCCTTACTCCATTAATTTGAAAAATAATGACTTATTCTGTCACTTATGGAAGTTTGTTCCCTCCCTGGGGCCTAAAGAGATAATGCCTCATAAAGGTTACGACATCTTTATACACTTCATAGAATCATAGAATCAAGCAGGTTGAAAAAGACCTCTGACCAACTTTTTATCCAACACCGCTGTGGTTAGTAGACCATAGCACTAAGTGCCATATCCAGTCTTATCTTAAAAACCTCCAGGGACGGTGAATCCATCACCTCCCTGGGCAGCCCATTCCAATGTCTGATTACTCTCTTCGTAAAAAATTTCTTCCTAATATTCAACCCAAACGTCCCCTGGCAGAGCTTAAGACCATACCCTCTTGTCCTACTGCTGGTTACCTGGCAAAAGAGACCAAACCCCACCTGGCTACAACCTCCTTTCAGGTGGTTGTAGAGAGTGATG